>NC_091299.1:44414141-44516641 GCF_038502225.1 Cherax quadricarinatus | reverse complement strand
CATGACACGGGAATTATGATATGGGACTCATGATACGGGAATCATGATACGAGAATCATGATACGGGAATCATGATACGGGAATCATGATACGGGAATTATGATACGGGAATCATGATACGGGAATCATGATACGGGAATCATGATACGGGAATCATGATACGGGAATCATGATACGAGAATCATGATACGGGAATTATGATACGGGAATCATGATACGGGAATCATGATACGGGAATCATGATACGGGAATCATGATACGGGAATCATGATACGGGAATCATGATCAAGAAAGGACATGATACAGCCACTGGCTGTATCATGTCGGAGAGATGAGTGTGTTATGGTGTGTTCTGTGTGCTAGTAGTAAAGATGAGTGTGTTATAGTGTGTTCTGTGTGCTAGTAGTAAAGTTGAGTGTGTTATGGTGTGTTCTGTGTGCTAGTAGTAAAGTTGAGTGTCTTATGGTGTGTTCTGTGTGCTAGTAGTAAAGTTGAGTGTCTTATGGTGTGTTCTGTGTGCTAGTAGTAAAGATGAGTGTGTTATAGTGTGTTCTGTGTGCTAGTAGTAAAGTTGAGTGTCTTATGGTGTGTTCTGTGTGCTAGTAGTAAAGTTGAGTGTCTTATGGTGTGTTCTGTGTGCTAGTAGCAAAGTTGAGTGTGTTATGGTGTGTTCTGTGTGCTAGTAGTAAAGATGAGTGTGTTATAGTGTGTTCTGTGTGCTAGTAGTAAAGTTGAGTGTGTTATAGTGTGTTCTGTGTGCTAGTAGTAAAGTTGAGTGTGTTATAGTGTGTTCTGTGTGCTAGTAGTAAAGTTGAGTGTCTTATGATGTGTTCTGTGTGCTAGTAGTAAAGTTGAGTGTGTTATGGTGTGTTCTGTGTGCTAGTAGTAAAGATGAGTGTGTTATAGTGTGTTCTGTGTGCTAGTAGTAAAGTTGAGTGTGTTATAGTGTGTTCTGTGTGCTAGTAGTAAAGTTGAGTGTGTTATAGTGTGTTCTGTGTGCTAGTAGTAAAGTTGAGTGAGTTATGGTGTGTTCTGTGTGCTAGTAGTAAAGTTGAGTGAGTTATGGTGTGTTCTGTGTGTTAGTAGTAAAGTTGAGTGTGTTATGGTGTATTCTGTGTGCTAGTAGTAAAGTTGAGTGTGTTATGGTGTGTTCTGTGTGCTAGTAGTAAAGTTGAGTGTGTTATAGTGTGTTCTGTGTGCTAGTAGTAAAGATGAATGTGTTATGGAGTGTTCTGTGTGCTAGTAGTAAAGTTGAGTGAGTTATGGTGTGTTCTGTGTGCTAGTAGTAAAGTTGAGTGTGTTATGGTGTGTTCTGTGTGCTAGTAGGAGAGACGAGTGTGTTATGGTGTGTTCTGTGTGCTAGTAGTAAAGTTGAGTGTGTTATGGTGTGTTCTGTGTGCTAGTAGGAGAGACGAGTGTGTTATGGTGTGTTCTGTGTGCTAGTAGTCAAGTTGAGTGTGTTATGGTGTGTTCTGTCTGCTAGTAGTAAAGTTGAGTGTGTTATGGTGTGTTCTGTGTGTTAGTAGGAGAGACGAGTGTGTTATGGTGTGTTCTGTGTGCTAGTAGTAAAGTTGAGTGTGTTATGGTGTGTTCTGTGTGCTAGTAGTAAAGTTGAGTGTGTTATGGTGTGTTCTGTCTGCTAGTAGTAAAGTTGAGTGTGTTATGGTGTGTTCTGTGTGTTAGTAGGAGAGACGAGTGTGTTATGGTGTGTTCTGTGTGTTAGTAGTAAAGTTGAGTGTGTTATGGTGTGTTCTGTGTGTTAGTAGTAAAGTTGAGTGTGTTATGGTGTGTTCTGTGTGTTAGTAGTAAAGTTGAGTGTATTATGGTGTGTTCTGTGTGCTAGTAGTAAAGTTGATTGTGTTATGGTGTGTTCTGTGTGCTAGTAGTAAAGTTGAGTGTGTTATGGTGTGTTCTGTGTGTTTGTAGTAAAGTTGAGTGTGTTATGGTGTGTTCTGTGTGTTAGTAGTAAAGATGAATGTGTTATGGTGTGTTCTGTGTGCTAGTAGTAAAGTTGAGTGTGTTATGGTGCGTTCTGTCTGCTAGTAGTAAAGTTGAGTGTGTTATGGTGTGTTCTGTGTGTTAGTAGTAAAGTTGAGTGTGTTATTGTGTGTTCTGTGTGTTAGTAGGAGAGACGAGTGTGTTATGGTGTGTTCTGTGTGCTAGTAATAAAGTTGAGTGTGTTATGGTGTGTTCTGTGTGCTAGTAGTAAAGTTGAGTGTGTTATGGTGTGTTCTGTGTGTTAGTAGGAGAGACGAGTGTGTTATGGTGTGTTCTGTGTGCTAGTAGTAAAGTTGAGTGAGTTATGGTGTGTTCTGTGTGCTAGTAGTAAAGTTGAGTGTGTTATGGTGTGTTCTGTGTGCTAGTAGTAAAGTTGAGTGAGTTATGGTGTGTTCTGTGTGCTAGTAGTAAAGTTGAGTGTGTTATGGTGTGTTCTGTGTATTAGTAGGAGAGACGAGTGTGTTATGGTGTGTTCTGTGTGCTAGTAGTAAAGTTGATTGTGTTATGGTGTGTTCTGTGTGTTAGTAGGAGAGACGAGTGTGTTATGGTGTGTTCTGTGTGTTAGTAGTAAAGTTGAGTGTGTTATGGTGTGTTCTGTGTGCTAGTAGGAGAGACGAGTGTGTTATGGTGTGTTCTGTGTGCTAGTAGTAAAGTTGAGTGAGTTATGGTGTGTTCTGTGTGCTAGTAGTAAAGTTGAGTGTGTTATGGTGTGTTCTGTGTGCTACTAGTAAAGTTGAGTGAGTTATGGTGTGTTCTGTGTGCTAGTAGTAGAGTGTGTTATGGTGTGTTCTGTGTGTTAGTAGGAGAGACGAGTGTGTTATGGTGTGTTCTGTGTGCTAGTAGTAAAGTTGATTGTGTTATGGTGTGTTCTGTGTGCTAGTAGTAAAGTTGATTGTGTTATGGTGTGTTCTGTGTGCTAGTAGGAGAGATGACTGTGTTATGGTGTGTTCTGTGTGTTAGTAGTAAAGTTGATTGTGTTATGGTGTGTTCTGTGTGCTAGTAGGAGAGATGACTGTGTTATGGTGTGTTCTGTGTGTTAGTAGTAAAGTTGAGTGTGTTATGGTGTGTTCTGTGTGTTAGTAGTAAAGTTGAGTGTGTTATGGTGTGTTCTGTGTGCTAGTAGGAGAGATGACTGTGTTATGGTGTGTTCTGTGTGCTAGTAGGAGAGATGACTGTGTTATGGTGTGTTCTGTGTACTAGTAGGAGAGATGACTGTGTTATGGTGTGTTCTGTGTGCTAGTAGGAGAGATGAGTCTGTTATGGTGTGTTCTGTGTGCTAGCAGTGAAGATGAGTGTGTTATGGTGTGTTCTGTGTTTTAGTAGTAAAGTTGAGTGTGTTATGGTGTGTTCTGTGTGCTAGTAGGAGAGATGATTATGTTATGGTGTGTTCTGTGTGCTAGCAGTGAAGATGAGTGTGTTATGGTGTGTTCTGTGTTTTAGTAGTAAAGTTGAGTGTGTTATGGTGTGTTCTGTGTGCTAGTAGGAAAGATGAGTCTGTTATAGTGTGTTCTGTGTGCTAGCAGTGAAGATGAGTGTGTCATGGTGTGTTCTGTGTGCTAGTTGGAGAAATGAATGTGTTATGGTGTGTTCTGTGTGCTAGTAGGAAAGATGAGTCTGTTATGGTGTGTTCTGTGTGCTAGCAGTGAAGATGACTGTGTTATGGTGTGTTCTTTGTGCTAGTAGGAAAGATGAGTCTGTTATGGTGTGTTCTGTGTGCTAGTAGGAAAGATGAGTCTGTTATGGTGTGTTCTGTGTGTGCTAGCAGTAAAGATGAGTGTATTATGGTGTGTTCTGTGTGCTAGTATGAGAGATGAGTGTGTTATGGTGTGTTATGTGTGCTAGTAGAAGAGATGAGTGTGTTATGGTGTGTTCTGTGTGCTAGCAGTAAAGATGAGTGTTACGTGTGCTAGCAGTGAAGATGAGTGTGTTATGGTGTGTTCTGTATGCTAGCAGTGAAGATGAGTGTGTTATAGTGTGTTATGTGTGCTAGCTGTGAAGATGAGTGTGTTATAGTGTGTTCTGGGTGCTAGCTGTGGAGATGAGTGTGTTATGGTGTGCTCTGTGTGCTAGCTGGACAGAGACTTCGAGTGCAGAATAAAATGGTCTGGCAAGAACGGAAATATTTAAACATTTCTCTCTCTTGAGTGTGTCGCCAGAGAACACAAGTGTATTTACGTCTGCACGGGTGCAGTTCTCCCGTCCTCCCATCACCAGTGACAATCGTTCACTTCTGAACGTTTCCTCTCTATTTTCGGTCACCGTGTTACTGCACCTATCTCTAACCTAACCTAAAACAGCAAATGCTGCCTGTCACTCGGCATCACAATGCTGCCTGTCACTCAACATCACAATGCTCTCTGTCACTCGACCTCACAATGCTGTATGTCACTCGGCCTCACAATGCTGCCTGTCACTCAACATCACAATGCTCTCTGTCACTCGACCTCACAATGCTCTCTGTCACTCGGCCTCACAATGCTGTATGTCACTCGACCTCACAATGCTGTATGTCACTCGGCCTCACAATGCTGCCTGTCACTCGGCCTCATAATGCTGTCTGTCACTCGGCCTCACAATGCTGCCTGTCACTCGGCTTCGCAATGCTGCCTGTTACTCGGCCTCACAATGCTGCCTGTCACTCGGCATTACAAAGCTGTCTGTCACTCGGCCTCACAATGCTGTCTGTCACTCGGCATCACAATGCTGCCTGTCACTCGGCCTCACAATGCTGCCTGTCACTCGATCTCACAATGCTGCCTGTCACTCGGTCTCACAATGCTGCCTGTCACTCGGCATCACAATGCTGCCTGTCACTCGGCATCACAATGCAGTCTATCACTCGGCCTCACAATGCTGCCTGTCACTCGGCATCACAATGCTGCCTGTCACTCGGTCTCACAATGCTGCCTGTCAATCGGCCTCACAATGCTGCCTGTCACTCGGCCTCACAATGCTGCCTGTCACTCGGTCTCACAATGCTGTCTGTCACTCTGCATCACAATGCTGCCTGTCACTCGGCCTCACAATGCTGCCTGTCACTCGGTCTCACAATGCTGTCTGTCACTCGGCATCACAATGCTGTCTGTCACTCAGCCTCACAATGCTGCCTGTTACTCGGCCTCACAATGCTACCTGTCACTCGGCCTCACAATGCTGCCTGTCACTCGGCCTCACAATGCTGCCTGTCACTCAACATCACAATGCTCTCTGTCACTCGACCTCACAATGCTGTATGTCACTCGGCCTCACAATGCTGCCTGTCACTCGGCCTCATAATGCTGTCTGTCACTCGGCCTCACAATGCTGCCTGTCACTCGGCTTCGCAATGCTGCCTGTTACTCGGCCTCACAATGCTGCCTGTCACTCGGCATTACAAAGCTGTCTGTCACTCGGCCTCACAATGCTGTCTGTCACTCGGCATCACAATGCTGTCTGTCACTTCGGCCTCACACTGCTGTCTGTCACTCTGCCTCACAATGCTGCCTGTCACTCGATCTCACAATGCTGCCTGTCACTCGGCATCACAATGCTGCCTGTCACTCGGCATCACAATGCTGCCTGTCACTCGGTCTCACAATGCTGTCTGTCACTCGGCATCACAATGCTGTCTGTCACTCAGCCTCACAATGCTGCCTGTTACTCGGCCTCACAATGCTACCTGTCACTCGGCCTCACAATGCTGCCTGTCACTCGGCCTCACAATGCTGCCTGTCACTCAACATCACAATGCTCTCTGTCACTCGGCCTCACAATGCTGTATGTCACTCGGCCTCACAATGCTGCCTGTCACTCGGCCTCATAATGCTGTCTGTCACTCGGCATCACAATGCTGTCTGTCACTCGGCCTCACATTGCTGTCTGTCACTCAGCCTCACAATGCTGCCTGTCACTCGGCCTCACATTGCTGTCTGTCACTCAGCCTCACAATGCTGCCTGTCACTCGGCCTCACATTGCTGTCTGTCACTCAGCCTCACAATGCTGCCTGTCACTCAGCCTCACAATGCTGCCTGTCACTCGGCCTCACATTGCTGTCTGTCACTCAGCCTCACATTGCTGTCTGTCACTCAGCCTCACAATGCTGTCTGTCACTCAGCCTCACAATGCTGTCTGTCACTCATCTATAGGAAAATAATTAAGGTGACGTCTTTCTCACGCTAATTTCCGGTTGATTATGCTGAGTCTTACTAAACGTTTACACTGACGAGATCAATTATCAACTCATTTACTCTGTTTTACGAGTGAAATTTGATTGACACGGAGAATCAAATTTGACTTTTCTTTGAGTGATTTAGGAGAAAGTCTGTAATTTCTACATCGTCAGCTACCACAGTGGAACACTGTGACTGACTGCTCTGATATCTGGTTGTTCCAGAGCACGCAGGGCTGTAGGGGAAGTCTCGACTCTGCTGGTTTCTCCCAGCTGTGTCACAGAGGCTGGCTTCCCCCAGCTGTATCACAGAGCTTGGCTTCCCCCAGCTGTATCACAGAGGCTGGCTTCCCCTAGCTGTGTCACAGAGGCTGGCTTCCCCCAGCTGTGTCACAGAGGCTGGCTTCCCCCAGCTGTATCACATAGGCTGGCTTCTCCCAGCTGTATCACAGAGGCTGGCTTTCCCCAGCTGTATCACAGAGGCTGGCTTCCCCCAGCTGTATCACAGAGGCTGGCTTCCCCCAGCTGTATCACAGAGGCTGGCTTCCCCCAGCTGTATCACAGAGGCTGGCTTCCCCCAGCTGTGTCACAGAGGCTGGCTTCCCCCAGCTGTATCACATAGGCTGGCTTCTTCCAGCTGTATCACAGAGGCTGGCTTCCCCCAGCTGTATCACAGAGGCTGGCTTCCCCCAGCTGTATCACAGAGGCTGGCTTCCCCCAGCTGTGTCACAGAGGCTGGCTTCCCCCAGCTGTGTCACAGAGGCTGGCTTCCCCCAGCTGTATCACAGAGGCTGGCTTCCCCCAGCTGTGTCACAGAGGCTGGCTTCCCCCAGCTGTATCACAGAGGCTGGCTTCCCCCAGCTGTATCACAGAGGCTGGCTTCCCCCAGCTGTATCACAGAGGCTGGCTTCCCCCAGCTGTATCACAGAGGCTGGCTTCCCCCAGCTGTATCACAGAGGCTGGCTTCCCCCAGCTGTGTCACAGAGGCTGGCTTCCCCCAGCTGTGTCACAGAGGCTGGCTTCCCCCAGCTGTATCACAGAGGCTGGCTTCCCCCAGCTGTATCACAGAGGCTGGCTTCCCAGAGCTGTATCGCAGGCTGGCTTCCCCCAGCTGTATCACAGAGGCTGGCTTCCCAGAGCTGTATCGCAGGCTGGCTTCCCCCAGCTGTATCACAGAGGCCGGCTACACAGGCTGCGACAATCCAGGTACTATTGTCCAAGGCTCTGACAGAGGCCACAACATCATAAGTAACCCCAGAAAGGATGCCTTTTAAGCGGTTGCATTTTTTCCCCTTCCTTTCTCCATCTTTTCTATTTTATTTCGCTCATAACGTGAGAACGCTTCAACCAGTCGCCTACAAAATTCCAACACTTGTGTATGGTAACGAGGAGAAAATTGTCGGAACTATTGTCATCTTCACTTGTTGTAGGACGAAAGTTGTGCTCGTTCCCATCAACCCGGAATGTCTGCCATAACTTCCAGAATCCTCTTCAAACTTTTACATAAACTTAGCTAAAAACTCGATGACGGAGAATGAAATTCAGATGTGTTCGTGCTGTTGTTGCTGCACCTGTTGCTGCTGCTATTGTTGCTGCAACTGTTGCTGTTGCTGTTGTTGTTGCACCTGTTGCTGCTGCTATTGTTGCTGCAACTGTTGCTGTTGCTATTGTTGCTGCACCTGTTGCTGCTGCTATTGTTGCTGCACCTGTTGCTGCTGCTATTGTTGCTGCACCTGTTGCTGCTGCTATTGTTGCTGCACTTGTTGCTGCTGCTATTGTTGCTGCACCTGTTGCTGCTGCTATTGTTGCTGCACCTGTTGCTGCTGCTATTGTTGCTGCACCTGTTGCTGATGCTATTGTTGCTGCACCTGTTGCTGCTGCTATTGTTGCTGCAACTGTTGCTGTTGCTATTGTTGCTGCACCTGTTGCTGCTGCTATTGTTGCTGCACCTGTTGCTGCTGCTATTGTTGCTGCACCTGTTGCTGCTGCTATTATTGCTGCACCTGTGGCCGAACCTGAACCTGAGTTATCATGTAAGATCCTGCCTGACTTATCTTATAAGATCCTGCGTGAGTTATCATGTAGGATTCTGCGTGAGTTATCATGTAGGATTATGCGTGAGTTATGTAAGATCGTGCGTGAGTTATGATGTAAGATCATGCCTGAATTATCATGTTAGATCATGCATGAGTTGTCATGTAGGATCCTGCGTGAGTTATCAAGTAGGATCCTGCGTGAGTTATCATGTAGGATGCTGCGACAGTTATCATGTAGGATCCCGATTGAGTTATCGTGTAGGATCCTGCGTGAGTTATCATGTAAGATCCTGCATGAGTTATCATGTAGGATTCTGCGTGAGTTATCATGTAGGATCCTGCATGAAATATCATGTAAGATACTGAATGTGTTTTCATGTAGGATCCTGCGTGAGTTATCTTGTAAGACAGTTCGTGAATTATCATGTAAGATTCTGCGTGAGTTATCATGTAAGCTCCTGCAGGATTTATCATGTAAGATCTTGCATGAGTTGTAATGTAAGATTCTGCAGGAGTTATCATGTAAGATCCTGCAGAAGTTATCATGTAAGATCATGCCTGAGTTATATAGGATCGTGCGTGAGTTATCATGTAAGATCCTGAAGGAGTTATCATGTAAGATCCTGCAGAAGTTATCATGTAAGATCATGCCTGAGTTATATAGGATCGTGCGTGAGTTATCATGTAAGATCCTGAAGGAGTTATCATGTAAGATTCTGCGTGAGTTATCATGTAAGATCATGCCTGAGTTATATAGGATCGTGCGTGAGTTGTCATGAAAGATCCTGCGTGAGTTATTATGTAAGATCCTGCGTGAGTTATTATGTAAGATCCTGCGTGAGTTATTATGTAAGATCCTGCGTGAGTTATCATGTAAGATCCTGCGTGAGTTATCATGTAAGCTCCTGCGTGAATTATTATGATCTTGGATGAGTTATCAAGTAAGATCCTTCCTGATTTATCATGTAAGATCCTGCGTTACTTTTCATGTAAGATCCTGCGTGAATTATCATGAGCTTGGATGAGTTATCATGTATGATCCTGCGTGAGTTATCATGTATGATCCCGCGTGAGTTATCATGGAAGATCCAGCGTGAGTTATCATGTATGATCCTGCGTGAATTATTATGTAAGACCCTGCCTGACTTATCATGCGTGAGTTATCATGTAAGATTCTGCCTGAGTTATCATGATCTTGGATGAGTAATTATGTAAGATCCTTCGTGACTTATCATGTAAGCTCCTGCGTGAGTTATCATGTAAGCTCCTGCGTGAGTTATCATGTAAGCTCCTGCGTGAGTTATCATGTAAGATCCTGCGTGACTTATCATGTAAGCTCCTGCGTGAGTTATCATGTAAGATCCTGCGTGAGTTATCATGTAAGATCCTGCGTGAGTTATCATGTAAGATCCTGCGTGAGTTATCATGTAAGATCCTGCGTGAGTTATCATGTAAGATCCTGCGTGAGTTATCATGTAAGATCCTGCGTGAGTTTTAATGTAAGGACCTGAGTATGTTATCATGTAAGATCCTGCCTGAGTTATCATGTAGGATCCTGCGCGAGTTATCATGTAAGATCTTGGATAAGTTTTCATGTAAGATCCTGCGTGAGTTATCATGTAAGATCCTGCGTGAGTTTTAATGTAAGGACCTGAGTATGTTATCATGTAAGATCCTGCCTGAGTTATCATGTAGGATCCTGCGTGAGTTATCATGTAAGATCATGCGTGAGTCATCATGTAGGATCCTGCTTGAGTTAACATGTAAGATCATGCGTGAGTGATGTAGAATCCTGCATGAGTTGTCATGTAGGATCCTTCCTGAGTTGTCTTGTAAGATCCTGCCTGAGTGATCATGTAGGATACTGCGTGAGTTGTCATGTAAGATCCTGCATGAGTTATAATGTAAGATCCTGCATGAGTTATCATGTAGGATACTGCGTGAGTTGTCATGTAGGATCCTGCGTGAGTTATCATGTAGGATTATGCGTGAGTTATCATGTAGGATCCTGCGTGAGTTGTCATGTAAGATCCTGCATGACTTATCATGTAAGATCCTGCGTGAGTTATCATGTAGGATCCTGCGTGAGTTATCATGTAGGATCCTGCGTGAGTTGTCATGTAAGATCCTGCGTGAGTTATCATGTAGGATCCTGCGTGAGTTGTCATGTAAGATCCTGCATGACTTATCATGTAAGATCCTGCGTGAGTTATCATGTAGGATCCTGCGTGAGTTATCATGTAGGATCCTGCGTGAGTTATCATGTAAGATCCCACATGAGTTATCATGTAGGATCCTGCGTGAGCTGTCATGTAAGATCCTGCATGATGAGTTATCATGCAAGATTCTGCGTGTGTTATCATGTAAGTTTCTGCGTGAACTATCATGCAAGATCCTGCATGAGTTATCATGTAAGATCCTGCATGACTTATCATGTATGATCCTGCTTGAGTTATGTAAGATCCTGCGTGATTTATCATGCAGGACCCTGCGTGTTTTATCATGTAAGATCCTGCATAATTTATCATGTAAGCTCGTGCATGAGTTATCATGAAAGATCATGGATGAGATATCATGTAGGATCTTGGATGAGTTATCACGTAAGATCTTGGTTGAGACATCACGTAGGATCCTGCGTAAGTTATCATGTAAGATCATGGATGCGTTATCATGTAGAGTCTTGGATGAGTTATCATGTATGATCATGGATGAGTCATCACGTAGGATCCTGCGTGAGTTATCATGAAAGATTTTGGAAGAGTTATCATGTAGGATCCTGCGTGAGTTATCATGTAGAATCCTGTTTGCGTTATCATGTAAGATCTATAAATTATCATATAAGATCTTGTATGAGTTATCTGTAAGATTCTGCATAAGTTATCATGAAAAATCTTGCTTGAGTTATCATGTAAGATCTTAAATGAGTTATCATGTAAGATCCTGCGTTGTCATGTAAGATCTTAGATGAGTTATCTTGTAAGATCTTGGATGAGTTATCATGTATGATCTTGCGGGGGTTATCGTGTAGGATCCAGCGTGAGTTATGTAGGATCCTACATCAGTTGTGATGTACGATCCTGCGTGAGTTATTATGTAAGATCTTGCATGAGTTATCAGATAAGATCTTGCTTGAGTTATCATGTAAGATCTTGCATAAGTTATCATGTAAGATCCTTCATAAGTTATCTTGTAAATCTTGTATGAGTTACAAAGTAAGATCTTGTATAAGTTATCGGGTAAGATCGCGTATGAATACTCATGCTGTGTTTCGCTCTGTGTAGAGCTTTTTCCAGTCATTCGTGAAGATAAAGCTCTTCAGAGAGCGAAACGTCGTCCCAACAAAAGGTTGATCCACAGTCTTGACGTCACTGATATCAGAAGGAAGACACTGTGATCCAGCCATCATTATCTTACAGGTGAAAGATATAAAGAGAGAGGGAGACGCTGTGCGACAGCCATTATTATCTTTCAAGTGAAAGAAATGAGGAAAAAGCGAAAAATTACGACTGACGAATGTATGAATATATGAATGACGCGTGAATGATGACTTTCACTCTCCTGTGTTACAACTCACTGATGAATACTTTGAGGACCTGCAAGTGTTACAACTCACTGATGAATACTTTGAGGACCTGCAAGTGCTACAACTCACTGATGAATACTTTGAGGACCTGCAAGTGCTACAACTCACTGATGAATACTTTGAGGACCTGCAAATGTTATAACTCACTAACGAATACTTTTAAGGTCAAGAACGTGATCTGAGTATCAGAGTAACGTTTAAGATCCCCTGCCTGACCTTCTGACTTCACGTTGATATAAATCCCAAGGCTGAGTGATGCTCACCCAACATCCGTCAGATGATTTTCGCCATGACTGACTAACCAATTAATCGTTACCATGACTAGAACAAAACTGAGAATACCGAAGATGGAACCATTCACAACTAACCTACAAATTACAAAGGAAAACTAGACAAGTTGATAATATCTACCTCTAGAACAAACTAAAACAGTTCGTGGGTTAATTGTGAATGACTTGGAAATCTGTTTCCATATTCTGGAGAGCTTCGAGCAAGTTTATTTTATTTTTTTAGATAAATTTCGTTCCTTCAAAAGTGAAGGTAAGGACTGGAAAGCATGTTGACTCACCTTGTTGAGGGATTTGTACTGTATGTTGCCGTCCTGTTCAATGAGTGAGGCCTGGCGGTCTCTATCTGTCTCCACTAGAACCAGGGCTCCGTCTAAAGAACTTCTGTACTCTCTTTGCGGTTCCAGGGCCCCGTCTGGAGAACGCCTGTGCTGTGTTTGCTGCCCCAGGGCTCCGTCTGGGGAACCTCTGTGCTCTGTTTGCTGTCCCAGGGTTCCATCTGGAAAACTCCTGTGCTCTGTTTGCTGCCCCAGGGCTCTGTCTGGAGAACTTCTGTGCTCTGTTTGCTGACCCAAAACTCCGTCTGGAGAACTTCTGTGCTCTGTTTGCTGACCCAGGGCTCCGTCTGAAGAACTCCTTTGCTGTTTTGGGGGCAGCAGTATACCATAACTGGAACTCTTGAAATGGGTCCGCGGAGCTGCTATTCCTGGTGGGTCCAACACCCTCCTGACGAGACGAGGCTCAGTGTATTCCTTGGAGAGTCGCTGGTGTTGGTCTCCTACACCCAGGTGTAGTGTTCCGTCTTCCTCTGCGGCCGCCACGGCTGCCCACACCATCAACACCAGCCAACACAGTGTGCCGCCCATTATCACTCCCTGGACACCACTTCGTCACTACACATCAAACACCGACACTGAGAGACACTGCCAGGTGACACACACACACACACACACAGTGTGGAGGAAGTGTATCAGGCTGGGTCCAGCCACGCAGTGAGCAGTTGATACACAGCGTGTCACACTTATACTCTCCCCCCAATTCACACCCACCACCCCCGTCACACATCATCTCCCGTCACGTCACGGATACATAACTGCTACTACTACTTCCACTCCCGCAGTACCTACATTACCTCCACTTCCTTCTGCACCTCCACTCTTCCAGCACCTAAACTCCCCAACACTTCCACCCTTCCAGCACCTCCACTCCTCCAGTACCTCCACTTCCCCTGCACCTCCACGGTTGAAGAACCTCCACAGTTGAAGCACCTCCATTCCTCCACTCCCCCAGCACCTCCCCTCCTCCAGCACCTCCACTCCTCCAGGATCTCCACTCCTCCAGTACCCCCCTCCTCCAGAATCTCCACTCATCCAGAACCTCCACTCTTCCAGCACCTCCACTCATCCAGCACCTCCACTCTTCCAGCACCTCCACTCCCCAGGCATCTCCACTCTTCCAGAACCTGGAGGTTGAGAGAGGCTCTGCATGTTGTGTCCCAGGAGGTTGAGAGAGGCTCCTTCAGCACCTCCGCTCCTCCAGCACCTCCACTCCTCCAGCACCTCCACTATCATCAAACAACCAAGTTCAAAGTCCTAACGCAAGCTTCTTATCGTTGTTTGTTCTTGGTTGAATGTTGTCACGCCTGTCACTGCTCTCGCGGCTGTCAATGCATGCTATCTCTGGTGCTACAGCTGTCAGTGCTACCACGGTTCTCACGGCTGTCACTGCTGCAACGACTCTCTCTGCTGTCACGGCTGTCTTGGACCGCTGAATCTAATCACCTTTAAGATGGCTATCACGACGGCCAGTCACACACCTGACGACACGCCTGGCACTCCTCTGAGTGAATGTTACCACTCAGAGATGACCAGTCAGGTGTGACCAGGCCCCCTCACCACTCAGTCTCTGGGGTGAGGGTCACCTGATCAGTCTCTGGGTTGAGGGTCACCTGATCAGTCTCTGGGTTGAGGGCCCCCTCACCAGTTAGTCTCTGAGATGAGGGGCCCCTCACCAGTAAGTCTCTGAGATGAGGGCCCCCTCATCAGTCTGTCTCTGAGATGAGGACCCCCTCACCAGACTGGTGAGGGGGCCCTCACCAATCTCCGGGATTAGGGCCCCCTCAACAGTTAGTGTCTGGGATGAGGACCCCTCACCATTCAGTCTCTGGGATAAGGGACCCCTCAGCGTTCAGTTTCTGGGATGAGGACCCCTCACAAGTTAGTCTCTGGGATGAGGACCCCTCAACATTTAGTCAATGGGATGAGGACCCCTCGCGATTCAGTCTCTGGGATGAAGGCCCCTCACCCGTCAGTCTCTGGGATGAAGGCCCCTCACCCGTCAGTCTCTGGGATGAAGGCCCCCTCACCAGTCAGTCTCTGGGATGAAGGCCCCTCACCCGTCAGTCTCTGGGATGAAGGCCCCCTCACCCGTTAGTCTCTGGGATGAGGGCCCCCTCACCAGTCAGTCTCTGGAATGAGGGGGCTCTTACCAGTCAGTCTCTGAGATAAGGGGCCCCTCACCAGACTGGTGAGGAGCCCTCACCAGTCTCTAGGGTGAGGGCTCCCTCACCAGTTAGTTTCTGGGATGAAGGCGCCTCATCCATCAGTCTCTGGGATGAGACTAAGTACACTGAGCAGGAAGACTAAGTAGAGTCAGCACGAAGACTAAGGAGAGTCAGCAGGACGACTAATGAGAGTCAGTAGGAAGACTAATGAGAGTCAGCAGGAAGACTAAGTAGAGTCAGCAGGAAGATTAATGAGTCAGCAGGAAGACTAAGGAAACTCAGCAGGAAGACGAAGAAGAACCAACAGAAAGGCTAAGGAGAGTCAGCAAGAAAACTAAGGAGAGTCATAAGGAAGACTAAGGACAGTCAGCAGGAAGACAAAATAGAGTCAGCAGGAATACTAAGGAGAGTCAACAAGAAGACTAATGAGTCATCAGAAAGATTAAGGAAAGTCAGCAGGAAGACAAAGGAGAGTCAGAATGAAGATTAAGTAGAGTCATCTAGAAGGCTAAGAAGAGTCAGAAGGAAGACTAAGTAGAATCAGCAGAAACACTAAGGAGAGTCAGCAGAAAGACAAAATAGATTCAGCAGGAAGATTGAACAGAGTCGGTAGGAAGATTAAGAGTCAGCAGGAATACTAAGGAGAGTTAGGAGGAAGACTAAGTAGAGTCAGCAGGAAATCTAAGTAGAGTCAGCAGAAAGACTAAGTAGAGTCAGCAGGAAGACTAAGTAAAGTCAGCAGGAAGACTAAGTAGAGTTAACAGGAAGGCTTAGGAGAGTCAACTGGAAGGCTGAGGAGAGTAAACAGGAAGGGTAATGAGAGTCAGCAGAAATATTAAGAAGAGTCAGTAGAAAGACTAAGTAGAGTCAGCAGGCAGACTAAGTAGAGTCAACAGCAAGCCTAAGAAGAGTCAGAAGGGATATTAAGGAAAGTTAGTAGGAAGACTGAGTCATCAGGAAGACTAAAAGAGTAGAACTACTAATGAGAGTCAGTAGGAAGACTAAATAGTGTCAGCAGGAAGAGTAATGAGAGTCAGTAGGAAGACTAAATAGTGTCAGCAGGAAGAGTAATGAGAGTCAGCAGGAAGACTAAGTAGTGTCAGCAGGAAGAGTAATGAGAGTCAGCAGGAAGACGAAGTAGTGTCAGCAGGAAGAGTAATGAGAGTCAGCAGGAAGACGAAGTAGTGTCAGCAGGAAGAGTAATGAGAGTCAGCAGGAAGACGAAGTAGTGTCAGCAGGAAGAGTAATGAGAGTCAGCAGGAAGACGAAGTAGTGTCAGCAGGAAGAGTAATGAGAGTCAGCAGGAAGACGAAGTAGTGTCAGCAGGAAGAGTAATGAGAGTCAGCAGGAAGACGAAGTAGTGTCAGCAGGAAGAGTAATGAGAGTCAGCAGGAAGACGAAGTAGTGTCAGCAGGAAGAGTAATGAGAGTCAGCAGGAAGACGAAGTAGTGTCAGCAGGAAGAGTAATGAGAGTCAGCAGGAAGACTAAGTAGTGTCAGCAGGAAGAGTAATGAGAGTCAGCAGGAAGACTAAATAGTGTCAGCAGGAAGAGTAATGAGAGTCAGCAGGAACATAAAGGAGAGTCAGCAGGAGCACAAAGGAGAGTCACCAGGACATAATGATATAATGTTGAAGATCTGACCAGTACGTTATTACACGTCACCACACGTCATTACCCTTCATCACACGTCACCACACATCGTTTCTTGTCACAACACGTCATTATTTGTCTCTACACGTCGCCACACGTCATTACCCGTCATCACACGTCACCACACGTCATTACCCGTCATCACACGTCACCACACGTCATTACCCGTCATCACACGTCACACACATCGTTACTCGTCACAACACGTCATTACTTGTGTCTACACTTCATTACACGTCACCACACATCATTACACGTCATTACCCGTCATCACGCATCATCACACGTCACCACACGTCATCACGCAACATCACACGTCACTGCACGTCATAATGAAAGACGACTCTCCACTATGCGTCTCCTCAGTTCCACTTAAAACAACATTATTGTTCTTCTTGTCATTTGTTATTCTGTTCATCATTTACATAATTTTTCCCAGGAGGAAAATCTTGCGCAGTTTTCCTGTTTTGTTGTCCGCTGTTGTCTGAAGTTTTTGTGACTGACTTGTACAGCTGTCATATATGTACCTGGAAACACGTGAGTTTTGGCTTTGTTTGTGTGAGGATCTTTGTGTTTTGTGTATGTTTGTGTGTGTGCTCACCTAACTGTACTTGCAGGGGTCGAGACTCAGCTCCTGGCCCCGCCTCTTCACTGATCGCTACTAGGTCCCCCCTCTCTCTCTCTCTCTCTCTCTCTCTCTCTCTCTCCCTGCTCCACGAGCTTTATCATACCTCGTCTTAAAGCTATGTAAGGTTCTTGTCTCCACTACCTCACTTTCCAGACTATTCCACTTCTGACAACTCTGTGACTGAAGAAATACTTCCTAACATCCCTTTGACTAATCTGAGTCTTCAGCTTCCAATTGTGACCTCTTGTTTCTGTGTCCCACCTCTGGAACTTCCTGTCTCTGTCCACCTGGTCTATTCCTCGCAATATTTTGTATGTCGTTATCATGTTTTCCCTGACCCTCCTGTCCTCCAGTGTCGTCAGGCCGATTTCCCTTAACCTTTCTTCGTAAGACATTCCCCTAAGCTCCGGTACTAGCCTTGTTGCAAACCTTTCCACTTGCTCTAATTTTTTGACGTGCTTGACCAGGTGTGGGTTCCAGACTAGTGCTGCATACTCCAGAATGGGCTTGACGTACATGGTGTACAGTGTCTTGAACGATTCCTGAGGTATCGGAACGTTATTCTTAGGTTTGCCAGGCGCCCATATGCTGCAGCAGTTATCTGGTTGATGTGTGCTTCCGGAGACGTGCTCAGTATTATACTCACCCCAAGATCTTTCTCCTTGAATGAGGTTTGCAGTCTTTGGTCACCTAGCCTATACTCTCTCTGCGGTCTTCTATGCCTTTCCCTGATCTTCATGACTTTGCATATGGCGGGGTTAAATTCGAGTAGCCAGTTGCTGGACCACATGTCCAGCCTGTCCAGGTTTCTTTGTAGTCCTGTCTGATCCTCGACCGATTTAATTCTTCTCATTAACTTCACATCATCTGCAAACACGGGCACTTCTGAAACTATCCCTTCCATCATGTCATTCACATATACCAAAAACAGCACTGGTCCTAGGACTGACCTCTGTGGGACCCCGTTCGTCACAGGTGCCCACTGTGATACCTCATCACGTACCATTGTTGCCTACCTGTCAGGTATTCTCTGATCCATTGTAGTGCCCTTCCTGTTATACGTGCCTCATTCTCTAGTTTCTGTACTAATCTCTTGTGAGGAACTGTGTCGAAGGCCTTCTTGCAGTCCAAGAAAATGCAGTCAACCCATCCCTCTTTCTCGTGTCTTACTTCTGTTACCTTGTCATAAAACTCCAAGAGATTTGTGACACAGCATTTGCCTTCCATGAATCCGTGCTGCTTGCCATTTAATCTTGTTCCGTTCCAGGTGCTCCACCACTCTCCTCCTGATAATCTTCTCTGTGACATTGCATACTATACACTTGGCACTGGTTACTTTAGTGCTTTGTTTCTGTTTCCTTTCTTAAAAAAGGGAACTACATTTGTCGCCTTCCATACCTCAGGTAGTTGCCCAGTTTCGAGGGATGTGTTGAAGATCGTGGTTAGTGGCACACACAGCATCTCTGCTCCCTCTCTAAGGACCCACAGGGAGATGTCTGGTCCCATTGCCTTTGAGGTATCAAGGTCAATTGGCAGCTTCTTTGCCTCCTCCTCAGTTGTGGGTATGTCATCCTACACTTGTTGGTATATTCTTTGTTCATGGCCCCCCTCTGTTCTGTCTTCCCAGAGTCCTTCTTATCTCCACTGTAAATATTTCCTTAAATCTCGTGTTAAGCTCTTCACATACCTCTTGACGGTTTTTTGTGAGTTCCCTACCTTCTTTCCTCAGCCTGATTAACTGGTCTTTGACTGTTGTCTTCCTCCTAATGTGGCTGTACAGCAGTTCTGGGACAGACTTGACTTTCGATGCTATGTTGTTTTCGTACTGTCGCTGGGCCTCCATCCTTACCTGTGCATTCTCGTTTCTGGCTCATTGACTAATCTTATTTTCCTTGGTCCTTTGCATTCTGTACTTTTTCCATTCTCTAGTGCACCTAGTTTTTGCCTTCCTACACCTTCGGGTAAACCAAGGGCTCGTTCTGGTCTTCTCATTATTTCTGTTGCCTTCTTGCATTTTGTTATTACATATTCCATCATGTGTGTGTGTACTCACCTAGTTGAGGTTGCGGGGGTCGAGTCCGAGCTCCTGGCCCCGCCTCTTCACTGATCGCTACTAGGTCACTCTCCCTGAGCCGTGAGCTTTATCATACCTCTGCTTAAAGCTATGTATGGATCCTGCCTCCACTACATCGCTTCCCAAACTATTCCACTTACTGACTACTCTGTGGCTGAAGAAATACTTCCTAACATCCCTGTGATTCATCTGTGTCTTCAGCTTCCAACTGTGTCCCCTTGTTACTGTGTCCAATTTCTGGAACATCCTGTCTTTGTCCACCTTGTCAATTCCTCTCAGTATTTTGTATGTCGTTATCATGTCCCCCCTATCTCTCCTGTCCTCCAGTGTCGTGCCTCCGTGTGTGTGTGTGTGTGTGTGTGTGTGTACTCACCTAATTGTG
This sequence comes from Cherax quadricarinatus, assembly GCF_038502225.1. Classification (NCBI taxonomy): domain Eukaryota; kingdom Metazoa; phylum Arthropoda; class Malacostraca; order Decapoda; family Parastacidae; genus Cherax; species Cherax quadricarinatus. Next base: position 44,497,351 of record NC_091299.1, on the reverse strand, counting down.
GTTGCATGGGTCTAGACACAGCCCCTGGCCTTGCCTCTTCACTGAGTGCTACTAGGTACTCTCTCTCCCTGCTCCATAAGCTTCATCATACCTCATCTTAAAGCTATGTATGATTCCTGCCTCCATTACGTCACTTGCTAGGCTATTCCACTTCCTGACTCCTCTATGGCTAAAGAAATATTTCCTACCATCCCTTTGACTCATCTGGGTCTTCAACTTCCAATTGTGACCCCTTGTTTCTGTGTCCCCTCTCTGGAACATACTGTCTCTGTCCACCTTGTCTATTCCACGTAGTATTTTGTATGTCGTTATCATGTCTCCCCTAATCCTCCTGTCCTCCAGTGTCGCCAGGCCGATTTCTCTTAACCTTTCTTTGTAGGACATTCCCCTTAGCTCTGGAACTAACCTTGTCGCAAACCTTTCCATTTTCTCCAATTTCTTGACGTGCTTGATCAAGTGTGGGTTCCAAACAGGTGCTGCATACTCCAGTATGGGCCTGACGTACACGGTGTACAGTGTCTTGAACGAGTCCTTACAAAGGTATTGGTAAGCTATTCTCAGGTTTGCCAGGCGCCCATATGATGCAGCAGTTATCTGGTTGATGTGTGCTTCCGGAGACATGCTCAGTGTTATACTCACCCCACGATCTTTCTCCTTGAGCGAGGTTTGCAGTCCTTGGCCACCTAGCCTATACTCCGTCTGCAGTCTTTTTTGCCCTTCCCCGATCTTCAGGACTTTGCATTTGGCTGGATTAAATTCGAGAACCCAGTTGCTGGATCAAGTGTCCAGCCTGTCCAGGTCTCTTTGAAGTCCTATCTGATCCTCATCTGATTTAATTCTCCCCATTAACTTCACGTCATCTATGAACAGGGACACTTCTGAGTATAACCCTTCCATCATGTCATTCACATATACCAGAAACAGCACTGGTCCTAGGATCGATCTCTGTGGGACCCAGCTCGTCACAGGTGCTCACTCTGATACCTCATCACGTACCATGACTCGTTGTTGCCTCCCTGTCAGGTAATCTTTAATCCGTTGCAGTGCCCTTCCTGTTATACGCGCCTCATCCTCTAGCTTCTGTACCAATCTCTTGTGAGGAACTGTGTCGAAGGCCTTCTTGCAGTCCAAGTAGATGCAATCAACCCACCCCTCTCTCTCATCTCTTACTTCTGTTACTTTATCATAAAACTAAAGTAGGTTTGTGGCTCAGGAGTTGCCTTCCATAAATCCGTGCTGGTTGGCGTTTATACTCTTGTTCCGTTCCAGGTGTTCCATCACTCCCCTCCTGATAATCTTCTCCATAACTTTGCATACCATACACGTCAGTAACACTGGTCTATAGTTTAGTGCCTCTTTTCTGTCTCCTTTTTTAAATATGAGTACTACATTTGCCGTCTTCCATACCTCAGGTAGTTGCCCAGTTCAAGTGATGTGTTGAAAATTGTGGTTAGTGGCACACACAGCATTTCTGCTCCGTCTCTAAGGACCCATGGAGAGATGTTGTCTGGTCCCATTGCCTTTGAGGTATCAAGGTCACTTAGCAGCTTCTTCACCTCCTCCTCAGTTGTGTGTATGTCGTGCAACACTTGTTGGTATATTCCTTGTTGGCGTCCCCCTCTGTTCTATCTACCCAGAGTCCTTCCTGACTCTGCTGTAAATACTTCCTTAAATCTCATGTTGAGCTCCTCACATACTTTTTGATCACTTCTTGTGAGTTCCCCACCTTCTTTCCTCAGCCTGATCACCTGATCTTTGACTGTTGTCTTCCTCCTAATGTGGCTATACAGCAGTTTCGGGTCAGACATAACTTTCGATGCTATGTCGTTTTCGTACTGTCGCTGGGCCTCCCTTCTTATCGGTGCAAACTCGTTCCAGGCTCTTCGACTAGTCTCTTTATTTTCCTGGGTCCTTTGCTTCTTGTACCTTTTCCATTCTCTGGTGCACTTGGTTTTTGCTTCCCTATACCTTCGGGTAAACCAAGGACTCGTTTTGGTCTTCCCATTATTTCTATTCCCTTGTGTGTGTGTGTGTGTGTGTGTGTGTGTGTGTGTGTGTGTGTGTGTGTGTATGTGTGTGTGTGTGTGTGTGTGTGTGTGTGTGTGTGTGTGTGTGTGTGTGTGTGTGTGGTGACATCGAATGCGACCAACAACACTAATCCATGCTACACACTGTGTCCCATGAGACAGACTGAGAGACTCCACTATAACTGGTGATCCCTACAATGTTTTCGTTACGTAGAATACATTTTTATGGTAACATTTTGCTCTTGTTTCATCGATGTACACCGAGGCTATGATCGCAGGCATACACATTCCTGGAAAGTGAGGTGGAAGTAGATGGTGTAAAGTTTCTTCTGTGTGGTGTTCACCACAGACAATCCTAGTAGAGGATGAGTCCAGCAGGTCGACTGGTCAACACTAGGGGTTCCATTGTCGCCTAATCACGTGTCGGTAGCTGTCCACGTGTGCCAGAGACTTGGTTAAGCTAAGCGTACCTTGGTGTTGTTCACTGTTGTGTTCTGCGTCCACCATCCACAACAAACGTGGCCTTGACTCGCCTACTTACACCTCACCTTCAAGGAGTATATTTACATGTAAAGAAACCACAGAACGGGTGGGGTTAGAACCCATGGCGAGCGAGTAGTAAAACACCCGTTCTTTGGTTTGTCTGCTATATTATATATGTGTGTTTACTATATGACCTTCAGGATCGTAGGATTCACCATACTTGTTGGCCCGGTGGCCTGGTGGCTAAAGCTCCCGCTTCACACACGGAGGGCCCGGGTTCGATTCCCGGCGGGTGGAAACATTTCGACACGTTTCCTTACACCTGTTGTCCTGTTCACCTAGCAGCAAATAGGTACCTGGGTGTTAGTCGACTGGTGTGGGTCGCATCCTGGGGGACAAGATTGAGGACCCCAATGGAAATAAGTTAGACAGTCCTCGATGACGCACTGATTTTCTTGGGTTATCCTGGGTGGCTAACCCTCCGGGGTTAAAAATCCGAACGAAATCTTATCTTATCTTACCATACTTGTTCACAAGCCAACTGTACCATAACAAAAATTCTTATTTTATAACTTATCCTTGTCTTCAGACACCGGCAATACGCCGTATTTAATGCAACACCCAGAAAGATGATCCCAGTGTGTGTGTTGTACACAGACACAACTATACCTGACGGATGGTGACTTAGCACTAAAACTCATTACTGTTATACAGGACCATTAGTAAAGCGACTGTGACCATAAAACGTGAAAGCCTGGTATATACTGTCATGGTTGTGAATGGTATGGTGATTCCGATATGCTGTGGAACACGGTACTTATTTCAAGTTCAGAAGATTTATTCAGTGAAGTGTTGTACTAAGAGCGACATCTTTGATAGAGAAGAGGACGTCTGGAAGTGTTAACGAGTGTCGTCACCGGTATTAGCTGTGTAGCTTCTACCTTCTGGAATCCTGTTGAACATGACACGTCCAGGAGGGAAGACACCTTGTACGATACGCTTTTATTAGGACGACATTTATCTCTGTTGATCTTTATGAATATAAAGCTGTAGACAGAGCGAAACGTTGTCCCAATAAAAGGGGATCTTGCAATGCAAGTCTTTTATTGACTGTTGTCAGTACTACGCTGGGTTAGTGTTGAGGCTAGAGTTAGTATTGGCGAGGCTAGTGTTAGTGTTGACGAGGCTAGTCTTAATGTTGAGGCTAGAGTTAGTATTGGCGAGGCTAGTGTTAGTGTTGCCGAGGCTAGAGTTAGTGTTGACGAGGCTAGTGTTAGTGTTGACGAGGCTAGAGTTAGTGTTGACGAGGCTAGTGTTAGTGTTGACGAGGCTAGTGTTATTGTTGACGAGGCTAGTGTTAGTGTTGACGAGGCTAGTGTTAGTGTTGACGAGGCTAGTGTTAGTGTTGACGAGGCTAGTGTTGGTGTTGACGAGGCTAGTGTTACTGTTGACGAGGCTAGTGTTAGTGTTGACGAGGCTAGTGTTGGTGTTGCCGAGGCTAGTGTTAGTGTTGACGAGGCTAGTGTTAGTGTTGACGAGGCCAGTGTTAGTGTTGACGAGGCTAGTGTTAGTGTTGACGAGGCTAGTGTTAGTGTTGACGAGGCTAGTGTTACTGTTGACGAGGCTAGTGTTAGTGTTGACGAGGCCAGTGTTAATGTTGAGGCTAGTGTTAGTGTTGCCGAGGCTAGTGTTAGTGTTGACGAGGCTAGTGTTAGTGTTGACGAGGCCAGTGTTAATGTTGAGGCTAGAGTTAGTGTTGCCGAGGCTAGTGTTAGTGTTGACGAGGCTAGTGTTAGTGTTGACGAGGCTAGTGTTAGTGTTGACGAGGCTAGTGTTAGTGTTGACGAGGCTAGTGTTAGTGTTGACGAGGCTAGTGTTACTGTTGACGAGGCTAATGTTAGTGTTGACGAGGCTAGTGTTACTGTTGACGAGGCTAGTGTTACTGTTGACGAGGCTAGTGTTGGTGTTGACGAGGCTAGTGTTGGTGTTGACGAGGCTAGTGTTGGTGTTGACGAGGCTAGTGTTAGTGTTGACGAGGCTAGTGTTACTGTTGACGAGGCTAGTGTTAGTGTTGACGAGGCTAGTGTTAGTGTTGACGAGGCTAGTGTTAGTGTTGACGAGGCTAGTGTTACTGTTGACGAGGCTAGTGTTACTGTTGACGAGGCTAGTGTTAGTGTTGACGAGGCTAGTGTTACTGTTGACGAGGCTAGTGTTAGTGTTGACGAGGCTAGTGTTACTGTTGACGAGGCTAGTGTTAGTGTTGACGAGGCTAGTGTTGGTGTTGACGAGGCTAGTGTTACTGTTGACGAGGCTAGTGTTGGTGTTGACGAGGCTAGTGTTACTGTTGACGAGGCTAGTGTTACTGTTGACGAGGCTAGTGTTACTGTTGACGAGGCTAGTGCTAGTGTTGACGAGGCTAGTGTTAGTGTTGACGAGGCTAGTGTTAGTGTTGACGAGGCTAGTGCTAGTGTTGACGAGGCTAGTGTTAGTGTTGACGAGGCTAGTGCTAGTGTTGACGAGGCTAGTGTTAGTGTTGACGAGGCTAGTGCTAGTGTTGACGAGGCTAGTGTTAGTGTTGACGAGGCTAGTGTTACTGTTGACGAGGCTAGTGTTAGTGTTGACGAGGCTAGTGCTAGTGTTGACGAGGCTAGTGTTAGTGTTGACGAGGCTAGTGTTAGTGTTGACGAGGCTAGTGTTAGTGTTGACGAGGCTAGTGTTACTGTTGACGAGGCTAGTGTTAGTGTTGACGAGGCTAGTGTTACTGTTGACGAGGCTAGTGTTAGTGTTGACGAGGCTAGTGTTACTGTTGACGAGGCTAGTGTTAGTGTTGACGAGGCTAGTGTTGGTGTTGACGAGGCTAGTGTTACTGTTGACGAGGCTAGTGTTGGTGTTGACGAGGCTAGTGTTGGTGTTGACGAGGCTAGTGTTGGTGTTGACGAGGCTAGTGTTAGTGTTGACGAGGCTAGTGTTGGTGTTGACGAGGCTAGTGTTAGTGTTGACGAGGCTAGTGTTACTGTTGACGAGGCTAGTGTTGGTGTTGACGAGGCTAGTGTTAGTGTTGACGAGGCTAGTGTTAGTGTTGACGAGGCTAGTGTTGGTGTTGACGAGGCTAGTGTTAGTGTTGACGAGGCTAGTGTTACTGTTGACGAGGCTAGTGTTGGTGTTGACGAGGCTAGTGTTGGTGTTGACGAGGCTAGTGTTAGTGTTGACGAGGCTAGTGTTAGTGTTGACGAGGCTAGTGTTACTGTTGACGAGGCTAGTGTTACTGTTGACGAGGCTAGTGTTACTGTTGACGAGGCTAGTGTTAGTGTTGACGAGGCTAGTGTTAGTGTTGACGAGGCTAGTGTTGGTGTTGACGAGGCTAGTGTTAGTGTTGACGAGGCTAGTGTTACTGTTGACGAGGCTAGTGTTGGTGTTGACGAGGCTAGTGTTGGTGTTGACGAGGCTAGTGTTAGTGTTGACGAGGCTAGTGTTGGTGTTGACGAGGCTAGTGTTAGTGTTGACTAGGCTAGTGTTAGTGTTGACGAGGCTAGTGTTGGTGTTGACGAGGCTAGTGTTAGTGTTGACGAGGCTAGTGTTACTGTTGACGAGGCTAGTGTTGGTGTTGACGAGGCTAGTGTTGGTGTTGACGAGGCTAGTGTTAGTGTTGACGAGGCTAGTGTTGGTGTTGACGAGGCTAGTGTTAGTGTTGACGAGGCTAGTGTTAGTGTTGACGAGGCTAGTGTTAGTGTTGACGAGGCTAGTGTTAGTGTTGACGAGGCTAGTGTTGGTGTTGACGAGGCTAGTGTTGGTGTTGACGAGGCTAGTGTTAGTGTTGACGAGGCTAGTGTTAGTGTTGACGAGGCTAATGTTAGTGTTGACGAGGCTAGTGTTAGTGTTGACGAGGCTAGTGTTGGTGTTGCCGAGGCTAGTGTTAGTGTTGACGAGGCTAGTGTTAGTGTTGACGAGGCTAGTGTTGGTGTTGACGAGGCTAGTGTTGGTGTTGACGAGGCTAGTGTTAGTGTTGACGAGGCTAGTGTTGGTGTTGCCGAGGCTAGTGTTAGTGTTGACGAGGCCAGTGTTAGTGTTGACGAGGCTAGTGTTAGTGTTGCCGAGGCTAGTGTTGGTGTTGCCGAGGCTAGTGTTAGTGTTGACGAGGCTAGTGCTAGTGTTGCCGAGGCTAGTGTTAGTGTTGACGAGGCTAGTGTTAGTGTTGACGAGGCTAGTGTTGGTGTTGACGAGGCTAGTGTTAGTGTTGACGAGGCTAGTGTTACTGTTGACGAGGCTAGTGTTAGTGTTGACGAGGCTAGTGTTACTGTTGACGAGGCTAGTGTTACTGTTGACGAGGCTAGTGTTAGTGTTGACGAGGCTAGTGTTACTGTTGACGAGGCTAGTGTTACTGTTGACGAGGCTAGTGTTAGTGTTGCCGAGGCTAGTGTTAGTGTTGACGAGGCTAGTGTTACTGTTGACGAGGACAGTGTTAGTGTTGACGAGGCTAGTGTTACTGTTGACGAGGCTAGTGTTAGTGTTGACGAGGCTAGTGTTACTGTTGACGAGGCTAGTGTTAGTGTTGCCGAGGCTAGTGTTAGTGTTGACGAGGCTAGTGTTACTGTTGACGAGGCTAGTGTTACTGTTGACGAGGCTAGTGTTACTGTTGACGAGGCTAGTGTTAGTGTTGCCGAGGCTAGTGTTAGTGTTGACGAGGCTAGTGTTACTGTTGACGAGGCTAGTGTTAGTGTTGACGAGGCTAGTGTTAGTGTTGCCGAGGCTAGTGTTAGTGTTGACGAGGCTAGTGTTACTGTTGACGAGGCTAGTGTTACTGTTGACGAGGCTAGTGTTACTGTTGACGAGGCTAGTGTTAGTGTTGACGAGGCTAGTGTTAGTGTTGACGAGGCTAGTGTTAGTGTTGACGAGGCTAGTGTTACTGTTGACGAGGCTAGTGTTACTGTTGACGAGGCTAGTGTTAGTGTTGCCGAGGCTAGTGTTAGTGTTGACGAGGCTAGTGTTAATGTTGAGGCTAGTGTTAGTGTTGCCGAGGCTAGTGTTAGTGTTGACGAGGCTAGTGTTAGTGTTGACGAGGCTAGTGTTAGTGTTGACGAGGCTAGTGTTAGTGTTGCCGAGGCTAGTGTTAGTGTTGACGAGGCTAGTGTTACTGTTGACGAGGACAGTGTTAGTGTTGACGAGGCTAGTGTTGGTGTTGACGAGGCTAGTGTTAGTGTTGACGAGGCTAGTGTTACTGTTGACGAGGCTAGTGTTAGTGTTGCCGAGGCTAGTGTTAGTGTTGACGAGGCTAGTGTTACTGTTGACGAGGACAGTGTTAGTGTTGACGAGGCTAGTGTTACTGTTGACGAGGCTAGTGTTAGTGTTGACGAGGCTAGTGTTACTGTTGACGAGGCTAGTGTTACCGTTGACGTGGCTAGTGTTACTGTTGACGAGGATAGTGTTACCGTTGACGAGGATAGTGTTAGTGTTGACGAGGATAGTGTTACTGTTGACGAGGCTAGTGTTAGTGTTGAGGCTAGTGTTAGTGTTGCCGAGGCTAGTGTTAGTGTTGACGAGGCTAGTGTTGGTGTTAAGGCTAGTGTTAGTGTTGACGAGGCTAGTGTTAGTGTTGACGAGGCTAGTGTTAGTGTTGACGAGGCTAGTGTTAGTGTTGACGAGGCTAGTGCTAGTGTTGACGAGGCTAGTGTTAGTGTTGACGAGGCTAGTGTTAGTGTTGACGAGGCTAGTGTTAGTGTTGACGAGGCTAGTGTTAGTGTTGACGAGGCTAGTGTTAGTGTTGACGAGGCTAGTGCTAGTGTTGACGAGGCTAGTGTTAGTGTTGACGAGGCTAGTGTTAGTGTTGACGAGGCTAGTGTTAGTGTTGACGAGGCTAGTGTTAGTGTTGACGAGGCTAGTGTTAGTGTTGACGAGGCTAGGTTAGTGTTGACGAGGCTAGTGTTAGTGTTGACGAGGCTAGTGCTAGTGTTGACGAGGCTAGTGCTAGTGTTGACGAGGCTAGTGTTAGTGTTGACGAGGCTAGTGTTACTGTTGACGAGGCTAGTGTTAGTGTTGACGAGGCTAGTGTTAGTGTTGACGAGGCTAGTGTTAGTGTTGACGAGGCTAGTGTTAGTGTTGACGAGGCTAGTGTTAGTGTTGACGAGGCTAGTGCTAGTGTTGACGAGGCTAGTGTTAGTGTTGACGAGGCTAGTGCTAGTGTTGACGAGGCTAGTGTTAGTGTTGACGAGGCTAGTGTTAGTGTTGACGAGGCTAGTGTTAGTGTTGACCAGGCTAGTGTTAGTGTTGACGAGGCTAGTGTTAGTGTTGACGAGGCTAGTGTTAGTGTTGACGAGGCTAGTGTTGGTGTTGACGAGGCTAGTGCTAGTGTTGACGAGGCTAGTGTTAGTGTTGACGAGGCTAGTGTTAGTGTTGACGAGGCTAGTGTTAGTGTTGACGAGGCTAGTGTTGGTGTTGACGAGGCTAGTGTTGGTGTTGACGAGGCTAATGTTAGTGTTGACGAGGCTAGTGTTAGTGTTGACGAGGCTAGTGTTAGTGTTGAAGGGGTTAGTGTTTCCACCCAGGTATACAAACTTCTCAAGAGCTTAGTCCCTGTAATGTAATACGTCATAATAAGCACACTACTAGTAACATCTCAACGTCTAACATCTAACACACATACACAATGACTAATAACTCTTGGATCATTATCAAGTCAGTGGAAAATTGCTAATGGTCCAGGACCGACCCGCACTTCCTCTTGAGATTTATTTCGAATTTGTGGTTTAGTAGTAAATGGTTTCAGCTACGTTCTCGACCTCTGGGGAGGCTCTTTGTTGCTGGTCACCGTCTCTTGATTCAATGAATCTGACCTGACCTCCCATTTTATGGATCCATCTTGACTGTCTCCAATTCTGTATTTCCATTTAAAGTTTAAAGCAACCTCCTCCCCCCTCCCTGAATGCAATAATGTAGCTACACTGTGATTTTTAATCTATAGTAAGATTTACTTGCCCTCGTCTAGTATGGATGACTTAAAGACAAATGTACATCAATCACTTAATACTGAGGAGGGCAAATTTCTGCCGAAGTTTCTCATCAAGGAAGGATGAATATGGATATATATGCGGAGGTGATCAGTCTGAAAAATTTAACCCGGAAAAAATGTCAAAATTTTCACCTATGATGCCATCCTCGTGAGTGTGTCACAAGACGGCGGCAGTGTGGTGTACAAGATGGTGGCAGTGTGGTGTACAAGATGGTGGCAGTGTGGTGTACAAGATGGTGGCAGTGTGGTGTACAAGATGGTGGCAGCGTGGTGTACAAGGTGGTGGCAGTGTGGTGTACAAGACGGCGGCAGTGTGGTGTACAAGATGGTGGCAGCGTGGTGTACAAGATGGTGGCAGTGTGGTGTACAAGATGGTGGCAGTGTGGTGTACAAGATGGTGGCAGTGTGGTGTACAAGATGGTGGCAGTGTGGTGAACAAGATGGTGGCAGTGTGGTGTACAAGATGGTGGCAGTGTGGTGTACAAGATGGTGGCAGTGTGGTGTACAAGATGGTGGCAGTGTGGTGTACAAGATGGTGGCAGTGTGGTGTACAAGACGGCGGCAGTGTGGTGTACAAGATGGTGGCAGTGTGGTGTAAAAGATGGTGGCAGTGTGGTGTACAAGACGGTGGCAGTGTGGTGTACAAGATGGTGGCAGTGTGGTGTACAAGATGGTGGCAGTGTGGTGTACAAGATGGCGGCAGTGTGGTGTACAAGATGGTGGCAGTGTGGTGTACAAGATGGTGGCAGTGTGGTGAACAAGATGGTGGCAGTGTGGTGTACAAGATGGTGGCAGTGTGGTGTACAAGATGGTGGCAGTGTGGTGTACAAGATGGTGGCAGTGTGGTGTACAAGATGGTGGCAGTGTGGTGTACAAGATGGTGGCAGTGTGGTGTACAAGACGGCGGCAGTGTGGTGTACAAGATGGTGGCAGTGTGGTGTAAAAGATGGTGGCAGTGTGGTGTACAAGACGGTGGCAGTGTGGTGTACAAGATGGTGGCAGTGTGGTGTACAAGATGGTGGCAGTGTGGTGTACAAGATGGCGGCAGTGTGGTGTACAAGATGGTGGCAGTGTGGTGTACAAGACGGCGGCAGTGTGGTGTACAAGACGGCGGCAGTGCGGTGTACAAGACGGTGGCAGTGTGGTGTACAAGATGGTGGCAGTGTGGTGTACAAGATGGTGGCAGTGTGGTGTACAAGATGGTGGCAGTGTGGTGTACAAGATGGTGGCAGTGTGGTGTACAAGATGGTGGCAGTGTGGTGTACAAGATGGTGGTAGTGTGGTGTACAAGATGGTGGTAGTGTGGTGTACAAGATGGTGGTAGTGTGGTGTACAAGATGGTGGCAGTGTGGTGTACAAGACGGCGGCAGTGTGGTGTACAAGATGGTGGCAGTGTGGTGTACAAGATGGTGGCAGTGTGGTGTACAAGATGGTGGCAGTGTGGTGTACAAGATGGTGGCAGTGTGGTGTACAAGATGGTGGCAGTGTGGTGAACAAGATGGTGGCAGTGTGGTGTACAAGATGGTGGCAGTGTGGTGTACAAGATGGTGGCAGTGTGGTGTACAAGATGGTGGCAGTGTGGTGTACAAGATGGTGGCAGTGTGGTGTACAAGATGGTGGTAGTGTGGTGTACAAGATGGTGGTAGTGTGGTGTACAAGATGGTGGCAGTGTGGTGTACAAGGTGGTGGTAGTGTGGTGTACAAGATGGTGGTAGTGTGGTGTACAAGATGGTGGCAGTGTGGTGTACAAGATGGTGGCAGTGTGGTGTACAAGACGGTGGCAGTGTGGTGTACAAGATGGTGGCAGTGTGGTGTACAAGATCGTGGCAGTGTGGTGTACAAGATGGTGGCAGTGTGGTGTACAAGACGGTGGCAGTGTGGTGTACAAGATGGTGGCAGTGTGGTGTACAAGATGGTGGCAGTGTGGTGTACAAGATGGTGGCAGTGTGGTGTGTGGCAGTGTGGTGTTCAAGATGGTGGCAGTGTGGTGTACAAGATGGTGGCAGTGTGGTGTACAAGATGGTGGCAGTGTGGTGTACAAGATGGCGGCAGTGTGGTGTACAAGAAGACGGTGGCAGTGTGGTGTACAAGTGTGGTGTACGGTGGCAGTGTGGTGTACAAGATGGTGGCAGTGTGGTGTACAAGATCGTGGCAGTGTGGTGTACAAGATGGTGGCAGTGTGGTGTACAAGACGGTGGCAGTGTGGTGTACAAGATGGTGGCAGTGTGGTGTACAAGATGGTGGCAGTGTGGTGTACAAGATGGTGGCAGTGTGGTGTACAAGATGGTGGCAGTGTGGTGTACAAGACGGTGGCAGTGTGGTGTTCAAGATGGTGGCAGTGTGGTGTACAAGATGGTGGCAGTGTGGTGTACAAGATGGTGGCAGTGTGGTGTACAAGATGGCGGCAGTGTGGTGTACAAGATGGTGGCAGTGTGGTGTACAAGATGGCGGCAGTGTGGTGCACAAGATGGTGGCAGTGTGGTGTACAAGATGGCGGCAGTGTGGTGCACAAGATTGTTAACTGCACGACTGTTCTTAGTTGTAACGCAACAGAAACTGGTTTTACATAATATGTTGTCTCGTCCAGAAATGCTCTGTATAATGCGTTTTCTGCATGCACATCTAAATGTCACCCATCTCTGTATCATGCTGAAATAAAGATTATTATTATTATTATTATTGTTGTTATTATTATTATACCTTGACAGGAGTACCGCTCTCACTAATTTAAACTCACGGAGTAATGGACAGAACTCCTAAATCTTTATTCATTAAGTTAGAGACAACATCTTTGGATCATACTAATCAGAATAACTATTCCACGCCTCTCCTCTTCTTCCTCTTCCACTTTTTCCTCCTCCTCCTCCTCCTCATTCCACCTCTCCTTCATCCCTGCCTCCTCCTCCTCCTCCTCCTATCTCGGACTTTATATACTCCACGGTCTCTTCCAAACCTATCCATAACATCTGTGGGCTTTTCTCAAAGCTATCCTGGATATGCTTGCTACTTTAAGACTGTTCATCCATTATGTGACACCTATTCAATGAATTATCAATAAGGTTATTTGAAGAGGTGATCAATCATATTTTCTATATGCAGGAAATTAGTCTAATACGGCCACCTAACAGCCAGGGTTCTCTACTAACTCGTATTTCTAGAGCGTTTAAGACTTTCCTCAATAAATGCCTTATCGAAGAATGGGTCTCCGATGAATCCAGTGTGATAATGAAAGACAAATCTGTCTTCTACACCTTTGAACAAGTGTCCTGCAGGTATCAGTTGGGCAAAGAATAGGTTACTGAACAGTCTGCAAAACTAACTTGTTACCACATAGAAGTAGACAGGGAGATAGATATCTTTTTCTGTTCGTTTTGTGGTCGAGAAGAACGTTAGGTCTTAAAAATTATGAGATCTAGTGAGGTTAATGCACAATATGTATGCTCCTGCTTCATGCTGTGCTACAGTTGCCTGGTCATAATTGGGCAGTACAGGAAGCAACTCGCTGACCACACTAAACTTGGACATGAGAGGGTTGACAAATAACTTGGTCCCAGGTGCGTGATATGCCTCACACACTTTCCTGGCTTCTTACTAACACCGACAACATTGCAAAAAAATTGACGAGGGGAAAGCTACGACCATATGTCCTCATGACCAAAAATATACATTAAATAAACCCTTCCGGGTCCCCATTCAGCAAGCTTGACAGTTCTCACTCTAATGATGAATAAGACACATGTGCAACACTGTCGGAACTTCGAATACACTCCAGGCCTTTTCAATCTTTCACTCGTACAGGTGACTGGAACACTGGAGACAGATGAGAGTGTAGTTGTGATCAGTCCTCGGTGTTGCACATGCGTGTTGCTCATCTACTGGTCGGTATTGTGCACCATTACTGTGGTAGTTCTTACTTCGCAAGTCACCTTGTGCATGGTTAAGCAAAATACCATGATACCAGTTTTACTCTGCCATAATGGCTGATTCAGGTAACCTCAAGCAGGACAGGAAAATTGTTATTATAAGTAGTAGTAGTAAGTGCTATGCCCGTATGGGACATACAGAACATGAACAATGAGTGAGAATAAAATTTGATCCAAAGAAAGGAATGGTAGCTCCAACATCCCCTCCCCCCCCAGTCACCCTTGAGGAGTTAGAGAAGAGCACTACATCACGTACCAGGATTATCAACTGCGGTTCACTCTACACCACCATGAACCAGGGTCCACTCTACACCACCATGAACCAGGGTCCACTCTACGCCACCATGAACCAGGGTCCACTCTACACCACCATGAACCAGGGTCCACTCTACGCCACCATGAACCAGGGTCCACTCTACGCCACCATGAACCAGGGTCCACTCTACACCACCATCAACCAGGGTCCACTCTACACCACCATGAACCAGGGTCCCCTCTACACCACCATGAACCAGGGTCCACTTTACACCACCATGAACCAGGGTCCCCTCTACACCACCATGAACCAGGGTCCACTCTACACCACCATGAACCAGGGTCCACTCTACACCACCATGAACCAGGGTCCACTCTACACCACCATGAACCAGGGTCCCCTCTACACCACCATGAACCAGGGTCCACTTTACACCACCATGAACCAGGGTCCCCTCTACACCACCATGAACCAGGGTCCACTCTACACCACCATGAACCAGGGTCCACTCTACACCACCATGAACCAGGGTCCCCTCTACACCACCATGAACCAGGGTCCACTTTACACCACCATGAACCAGGGTCCCCTCTACACCACCATGAACCAGGGTCCACTCTACACCACCATGAACCAGGGTCAACTCTACACCACCATGAACCAGGGTCCACTCTACACCACCATGAACCAGGGTCCACTCTACACCACCATGAACCAGGGTCCACTCTACACCACCCTGAACCAGGGTCCACTCTACACCACCATGAACCAGGGTCCACTCTACACCACCATGAACCAGGGTCCACTCTACACCACCATGAACCAGGGTCCACTCTACACCACCATGAACCAGGGTCCACTCTACACCACCATGAACCAGGGCTCACTCTACACCACCATGAACCAGGGCTCACTCTACACCACCATGAACCAGGGTCAACTCTACACCACCATGAACCAGGGTCCACTCTACACCACCATGAACCAGGGTCCACTCTACACCACAATGAACCAGGGTCCACTGTACACCACCCTGAACCAGGGTCCACTGTACACCACCATGAACCAGGGTCCACTCTACACCACCATGAACCAGGGTCCCCTCTACACCACCATGAACCAGGGTCCCCTCTACACCACCATGAACCAGGGTCCACTCTACACCACCATGAACCAGGGTCCACTCTACACCACCATGAACCAGGGTCCACTCTACACCACCATGAACCAGGGTCCACTCTACACCACCATGAACCAGGGTCCACTCTACACCACCATGAACCAGGGCTCACTCTACACCACCATGAACCAGGGTCCACTCTACACCACCATGAACCAGGGTCCACTCTACACCACCATGAACCAGGGTCCACTCTACACCACCATGAACCAGGGCTCACTCTACACCACCATGAACCAGGGTCCACTCTACACCACCATGAACCAGGGTCCACTCTACACCACCATGAACCAGGGTCCACTCTACACCACCATGAACCAGGGTCCACTCTACACCACCATGAACCAGGGTCCACTCTACACCACCATGAACCAGGGTCCACTCTACACCACCATGAACCAGGGTCCACTCTACACCACCATGAACCAGGGTCCACTCTACACCACCATGAACCAGGGTCCACTCTACACCACCATGAACCAGGGTCCACTCTACACCACCATGAACCAGGGTCCACTCTACACCACCATGAACCAGGGTCCACTCTACACCACCATGAACCAGGGTCCACTCATGAACCAGGGTCCACTCTACACCATGCACCAGGGTAAACTCTACACCACCATGAACCAGGGTCCACTCTACACCACCATGAACCAGGGTCCACTCTACACCACCATGAACCAGGGTCCACTCTACACCACCATGAACCAGGGTCCACTCTACACCACCATGAACCAGGGTCCACTCTACACCACCATGAACCAGGGCCCACTCTACACCCATGAACCAGGGTCCACTCTACACCACCATGAACCAGGGTCCACTCTACACCACCATGAACCAGGGTCCACTCTACACCACCATGAACCAGGGTCCACTACACCACCATGAACCAGGGTCCACTCTACACCACCCTGTACCAGGGTCCACTCTACACCACCACCTCCACTACACCACCATGAACCAGGGTCCACTCTACACCACCATGAACCAGGGTCCACTCTACACCACCATGAACCAGGGTCCACTCTACACCACCATGAACCAGGGTCCACTCTACACCACCATGAACCAGGGTCCACTCTACACCACCATGAACCAGGGTCCACTCTACACCACCATGAACCAGGGTCCACTCTACACCACCATGAACCAGGGTCCACTCTACACCACCATGAACCAGGGTCCACTCTACACCACCATGAACCAGGGTCCACTCTACACCACCATGAACCAGGGTCCACTCTACACCACCATGAACCAGGGTCCACTCTACACCACCATGAACCAGGGTCCACTCTACACCACCATGAACCAGGGTCCACTCTACACCACCATGAACCAGGGTCCACTCTACACCACCATGAACCAGGGTCCACTCTACACCACCATGAACCAGGGTCCAACCATGAACCAGGGTCCACTCTACACCACCATGAACCAGGGTCCACTCTACACCACCATGAACCAGGGTCCACTCTACACCACCATGAACCAGGGTCCACTCTACACCACCATGAACCAGGGTCCACTCTACACCACCATGAACCAGAGTCCACTCTACACCACCATGAACCAGGGTCCACTCTACACCACCATGAACCAGGGTCCACTCTACGCCACCATGAACCAGGGTCCACTCTACACCACCATGAACCAGGGTCCACTCTACACCACCATGAACCAGGGTCCACTCTACACCACCATGAACCAGGGTCCACTCTACACCACCATGAACCAGGGTCCACTCTACACCACCATGAACCAGGGTCCACTCTACACCACCATGAACCAGGGTCAACTCTACACCACCATGAACCAGGGTCCACTCTACACCACCATGAACCATGGTCCACTCCACACCACCATGAACCAGGGTCCACTCTACACCACCATGAACCAGGGTCCCCTCTACACCACCATGAACCAGGGTCCACTTTACACCACCATGAACCAGGGTCCCCTCTACACCACCATGAACAAGGGTCCACTCTACACCACCATGAACCAGGGTCCACTCTACACCACCATGAACCAGGGTCCACTACACCACCCTGAACCAGGGTCCACTCTACACCACCCTGAACCAGTTTTCACTCTACACCACCATGAACCAGGGTCCACTCTACACCACCATCAACAAGGGTCCACTCTACACCACCATCAACCAGGGTCCACTCTACATCACCATGAACCAGGGTCCACTCTACACCACCATGAACCAGGGTCCACTATACACCACCATGAACCAGGGTCCACTACACCACCATGAACCAGGGTCCACTCTACGCCACCATGAACCAGGGTCCACTCTACACCACCACGAACCAGGGTCCACTCTACACCACCATGAACCAGGGTCCACTCTACACCACCATGAACCAGGGTCCACTCTACACCACCATGAACCAGGGCCCACTCTACACCACCTTGAACCAGGGTCCACTCTACACCACCTTGAACCAGGGTCCACTCTACACCACCCTGAACCAGGGTCCACTTTACACCACCATGAACCAGGGTCCACTCTACACCACCATGAACCAGGGTCCACTCTACACCACCATGAACCAGGGTCCACTCTACACCACCATGAACCAGGGTACACTATACAGGAACTATACTGCTACACCTGCCCACACAATACACTGCTACACCTGCAAACACAATACACTGCTACAACTGCAAACACAATACACTGCTACACCTGCCCACACAATACACTGCTACACCTGCAAACACAATACTCTGCTACACCTGCCCACACAATACAGTGCTACACCTGCCCACACAACACACTGCTACACCTGCCCACACAATACACTGCTACACCTGCAAACACAATACTCTGCTACACCTGCCCACACAATACACTGCTACACCTGCCCACACAATACACTGCTACACCTGCAAACACAATACACTGCTACACCTGCAAACACAATACACTGCTACACCTGCCCACACAATACACTGCTACACCTGCCCACACAATACACTGCTACAACTGCAAACACAATACACTGCTACACCTGCAAACACAATACACTGCTACACCTGCCCACACAATACACTGCTACACCTGCAAACACAATACACTGCTACACCTGCAAACACAATACACTGCTACACCTGCAAACACAATACACTGCTACAACTGCAAACACAATACACTGCTACACCTGCCCACACAATACACTGCTACACCTGCAAACACAATACTCTGCTACACCTGCCCACACAATACAGTGCTACGCCTGCCCACACAACACACTGCTACACCTGCCCACACAATACACTGCTACACCTGCAAACACAATACTCTGCTACACCTGCCCACACAATACACTGCTACACCTGCCCACACAATACACTGCTACACCTGCCCACACAACACACTGCTACACCTGCCCACACAATACACTGCTACACCTGCAAACACAATACACTGCTACACCTGCAAACACAATACACTGCTACACCTGCAAACACAATACACTGCTACACCTGCAAACACAATACACTGCTACACCTGCCCACACAATACACTGCTACACCTGCCCACACAATACACTGCTACACCTGCCCACACAATACACTGCTACAACTGCAAACACAATACACTGCTACACCTGCCCACACAATACACTGCTACACCTGCCCACACAATACACTGCTACACCTGCCCACACAATACACTGATACACCTGCCCACACAATACACTGCTACACCTGCCCACACAATACACTGCTACAACTGCAAACACAATACACTGCTACACCTGCCCACACAATACACTGCTACACCTGCCCACACAATACACTGCTACACCTGCCCACACAATACACTGCTACACCTGCCCACACAATACACTGCTACACCTGCAAACACAATACACTGCTACACCTGCCCACACAATACACTGCTACACCTGCCCACACAATACACTGCTACACCTGCCCACACAATACACTGCTACACCTGCCCACACAATACACTGCTACACCTGCAAACACAATACACTGCTACACCTGCCCACACAATACACTGCTACACCTGCAAACACAATACACTGCTACACCTGCCCACACAATACACTGCTACACCTGCCCACACAGTCAGAACACAGTCAAAACACACTCAGAACACACTATTACAATAAGAGAAGTTATGTGTCTCGCTAAGTATACTAACAAATCAAAAGGAGAAATCCCTGAAGTTTGGAATATATATTTAACATATATATCCTGTCAAAGTTTCTCGTGTAACAGAGAGTTGTATTATTAACAACTCTAACTGTCTCTAGTATTAAAGATTATTTACTAGGTTTCTTGTGAACCATGATGAGGAAATAATAACTTAATAGCTTTAATATTAATTGGTAACTTAATAGCTTTAATATTAATTGTTTTTAAAGAAGCAACAAATACTTTCTCCTTTGTTGAAGATACAACAATGTTCGTCACAATAACAATGACCATAAGTTTAGGTTACAATTTTGGAACATTTAGTCAAAATGACTTTTCTATAGTCACTATGCTTAATTAATCTTATTTTCATAGATATATATTTTTAGAGATAGTGTTGTTGACAGACTTGTCTGAGTACAAGTTTAGATTGCACGAAAGTTCTCTAATAAACACTGAATTCAAGTTTTATAAATGCAGTGAGAAAATAACGAATAAATGAGAGACAAACACACAGCTGAGACCGTCAGTAGTGTCCTAATAAGAGCACTTCCATCTTACTGAATATAAATCTGGATTAATTCAAATCAAGACTACTGTAACACTACAAAAACACTATCAGGGCCGATTAAATGACAAAGAAATTCACCACTTCAGTAAATATCAGAAACTCGACTCACAGACATGACTGTCTTTCACTAATGTTTAGAGTAACGAGGGAAAGGTTCAGTCTTACCAACTGAAACGTTAGTTAGCCAAGACCTGAGTCTACACAAAGCTGAAGGAGGAGGAGACGTTTGCAAGGCTAGAGTTATGTTGGTACTGCTTCAGACGACGTCTCTAAACCAGACGTCACTTCTGCTTGTGATACTTCTCCGAGATACTAATTGACTCAACTACCCTATGGTAGTTAGGACAGTAATTCCAGACTTAAATCAAAACCCTCATCCTACCTATATACATAGCTAAAATTATAGGGACAGATAATAGTATAAGTCAAAATACCATTATTTTAGCTACTAATGATGTTATCGGCAATATAGTATTAAATGAATAGGAAATAATACACATTAATTATAAATATTCCTTGACTCTCCTGGACAGTGACACAACACACTCAGAACACACACTCAGAACACACACTCAGAACACACACTCAGAACACACACTCAGAACACACACTCAGAACACACACTCAGAACACACACTCAGAACACACACTCAGAACACACACTCAGAACACACAGTTAGAACACACACTCAGAACACACACTCAGAACACACACTCAGAACACACACTCAGAACACACAGTTAGAACACACACTCAGAACACACACTCAGAACACACACTCAGAACACACACTCAGAACACACACTCAGAACACACACTCAGAACACACACTCAGAACACACAGTTAGAACACACACTCAGAACACACACTCAGAACACACACTCAGAACACACACTCAGAACACACACTCAGAACACACACTCAGAACACACACTCAGAACACACACTCAGAACACACACTCAGAACACACACTCAGAACACACACTCAGAACACACACTCAGAACACACACTCAGAACACACACTCAGAACACACACTCAGAACACACACTCAGAACACACAGTTAGAACACACAGACAGAACACACAGTTAGAACTCACACTCAGAACACACACTCAGAACACACACTCAGAACACACACTCAAAACACACAGAACACATAGACAGAACACACAGTTAGAACTCACACTCAGAACACACACTCAGAACACACACTCAGAACACACACACTCTGAACACACAGTCAGAACACACACACTGAACACACACTCAGAACACACACTCAGAACACAAAGTCGGAACACAAACTCTGAACACACACTCAGAACACACACTCAGAACACACACTCAGAACACACACTCAGAACACACACTCAGAACACACACTCAGAACACACACACTCTGAACACACAGTCAGAACACACACACTGAACACACACTCAGAACACACACTCAGAACACACACTCAGAACACACACTCAGAACACACACTCAGAACACACACACTGAACACACACTCAGAACACACACACTGAACACACACTCAGAACACACACACTGAACACACACTCAGAACACACACTCAGAACACACACTCAGAACACACACTCAGAACACACACTCTGAACACACACTCAGAACACACACACTGAACACACACTCAGAACACACACTCAGAACACACACACTGAACACACACTCAGAACACACACTCAGAACACACACTCAGAACACACACTCAGAACACACACTCAGAACACACACTCAGAACACACACTCAGAACACACACTCAGAACACACACTCTGAACACACACTCAGAACACACACTCAGAACACACACTCAGAACACACACTCAGAACACACACTCAGAACACACACACTCTGAACACACAGTCAGAACACACACACTGAACACACACTCAGAACACACACACTCTGAACACATAGTCAGAACACACACTCAGAACATACAGTCAGAACATACAGTCAGAACACACACTTAGAGCATACACTCTGAACACACACTCAGAACACACAGTCAGAACACACAGTCAGAACACACACTCAGAACACACACTCAGAACACACACTCAAACACACAGTCAGAACACACACTCAGAATACACAGAACACACAGTCAGAACACACACTCAGCACACACAGTTAAAACTCACACTCAGAACACACACTCAGAACAAACAGAACACACACTCAAAACACACACTCAGTACGCACACTCAGAACACACAGTTAGAACACACAGTCAGAACACACAAACAGAACACACAGTTAGAACTCACACTCAGAACATACAGTCAGAACACATAGTCAGAACACACACTCATAACACACACTCAGAACACACAGTCAGAGCACTCAGTCAGAATACACAGTTAGAACTCACACTCAGAACACACAGTCAGACCACACACTCAGAACACAGTCAGAACACACACTCAGAACACAGTCAGAACACACACTCAAAGCACACACTCAGTACACACACTCAGAACACACAGTCAGAACACACAGAACTCACATTCAGAACACACAATCAGGAAACACACTCAGAACACACAGTCAGAACACACAGAACTCACATTCAGAACACACAATCAGGAAACACACTCAGAACACTCCGAACACACAGTCAGAACACACAGTCAGAACACACAGACAGAACACACAGTTAGAACTCACACTCAGAACATACAGTCAGAACACACAGTCAGAACACACACTCAGAACACACACTCAGAACACACAGTCAGAGCACACAGTCAGAACACACAGTTAGAACTCACACTCAGAACACACAGTCAGAACACACACTCAGAACACAGTCAGAACACACACTCAAAACACACAGTACACACACTCAGAACACACAGAACTCACACTCCGAACACACAGTCAGAACACACACTCCGAACACACAGTCAGAACACACAGAACTCACACTCAGAACACACAATCAGGAAACACACTCAGAACACACAGAACTCACACTCAGAACACACAATCAGGAAACACACTCAGAACACACAGAACTCACACTCCGAACACACAGTCAGAACACACAGTCAGAACACACAGAACTCACACTCAGAACACACACTCAGAACACACACTCAGAACACACACTCAGAACACACACTCAGAACACACACTCAGAACACACACTCAGAACACACACTCAGAACACACACTCAGAACACACAGTTAGAACACACAGACAGAACACACAGTTAGAACTCACACTCAGAACACACACTCAGAACACACACTCAGAACACACACTCAGAACACACAGAACACATAGACAGAACACACAGTTAGAACTCACACTCAGAACACACACTCAGAACACACACTCAGAACACACACACTCTGAACACACAGTCAGAACACACACACTGAACACACACTCAGAACACACACTCAGAACACAAAGTCGGAACACAAACTCTGAACACACACTCAGAACACACACTCAGAACACACACTCAGAACACACACTCAGAACACACACTCAGAACACACACTCAGAACACAAAGTCGGAACACAAACTCTGAACACACACTCAGAACACACACTCAGAACACACACTCAGAACACACACTCAGAACACACACTCAGAACACACACTCAGAACACACACTCAGAACACACACTCTCTGAACACACAGTCAGAACACACACACTGAACACACACTCAGAACACACACTCAGAACACACACTCAGAACACACACTCAGAACACACACTCAGAACACACACACTCTGAACACACAGTCAGAACACACACACTGAACACACACTCAGAACACACACACTGAACACACACTCAGAACACACACTCAGAATACACACTCAGAACACACACTCAGAACACACACTCAGAACACACACACTCTGAACACACAGTCAGAACACACACACTGAACACACACTCAGAACACACACTCAGAACACACACACTGAACACACACTCAGAACACACACTCAGAACACACACTCAGAACACACACTCAGAACACACAC
The DNA here is from genome assembly GCF_038502225.1 of Cherax quadricarinatus. Classification (NCBI taxonomy): domain Eukaryota; kingdom Metazoa; phylum Arthropoda; class Malacostraca; order Decapoda; family Parastacidae; genus Cherax; species Cherax quadricarinatus. The sequence continues at coordinate 44,473,665 of NC_091299.1, read as the reverse complement.
TCAGAACACACACTCAGAACACACACACTCTGAACACACAGTCAGAACACACACACTGAACACACACTCAGAACACACACTCAGAACACACACTCAGAACACACACTCAGAACACACACTCAGAACACACACACTCTGAACACACAGTCAGAACACACACACTGAACACACACTCAGAACACACACACTCTGAACACATAGTCAGAACACACACTCAGAACATACAGTCAGAACATACAGTCAGAACACACACTTAGAGCATACACTCTGAACACACACTCTGAACACACACTCAGAACACACACTCAGAACACACACTCAGAACACACACTCAGAACACACACTCAGAACACACACTCAAACACACAGTCAGAACACACACTCAGAATACACAGAACACACAGTCAGAACACACACTCAGCACACACAGTTAAAACTCACACTCAGAACACACACTCAGAACAAACAGAACACACACTCAAAACACACACTCAGTACGCACACTCAGAACACACAGTTAGAACACACAGTCAGAACACACAAACAGAACACACAGTTAGAACTCACACTCAGAACATACAGTCAGAACACATAGTCAGAACACACACTCATAACACACACTCAGAACACACAGTCAGAGCACTCAGTCAGAATACACAGTTAGAACTCACACTCAGAACACACAGTCAGACCACACACTCAGAACACAGTCAGAACACACACTCAGAACACAGTCAGAACACACACTCAAAGCACACACTCAGTACACACACTCAGAACACACAGTCAGAACACACAGAACTCACATTCAGAACACACAATCAGGAAACACACTCAGAACACTCCGAACACACAGTCAGAACACACAGTCAGAACACACAGACAGAACACACAGTTAGAACTCACACTCAGAACATACAGTCAGAACACACAGTCAGAACACACACTCAGAACACACACTCAGAACACACAGTCAGAGCACACAGTCAGAACACACAGTTAGAACTCACACTCAGAACACACAGTCAGAACACACAGTCAGAACACACAGAACTCACACTCCGAACACACAGTCAGAACACACAGTCAGAACACACAGTCAGAACACACAGTCAGAACACACAGTCAGAACACTCCGAACACACAGTCAGAACACACAGTCAGAACACACAGTCAGAACACACAGTCAGAACACACAGTCAGAACACACACTCAGAACAGTAACAAGGCAAGAATCGTGGCATGATTCATTACGAAGGTAACTCATGAATCATGGCTGTCACGATGAGACGATGTTTTCTTGCAAATTTCAACCAATCAGAGCGTTTCTGCAGTAATGGCTAGGTGTAAATCACCCCATCAGAGCATGTGTCTGATTGTAACGTTAAATAAATCAGCTATATTTTATTCTCCAGAAGGGAAATTACTTGTTCAGAACACCAGTGATTGTTGTGTCTGTAGCACCACCAGCACTGTAGCACCACCAGCACTGTAGCACCACCAGCACTGTCTGTAGCACCACCAGCACTGTAGCACCACCAGCACTGTAGCACCACCAGCACTGTCTGTAGCACCACCAGCACTGTAGCACCACCAGCACTGTGTGTAGCACCACCAGCACTGTAGCACCACCAGCACTGTAGCACCACCAACACTGTCTGTAGCACCACCAGCACTGTCTGTAGCACCACCAACACTGTCTGTAGCACCACCAACACTGTCTGTAGCACCACCAACACTGTGTGTAGCACCACCAACACTGTAGCACCACCAGCACTGTGTGTAGCACCACCAGCACTGTCTGTAGCACCACCAACACTGTCTGTAGCACCACCAACACTGTAGCACCACCAGCACTGTCTGTAACACCACCAGCACTGTCTGTAGCACCACCAGCACTGTCTGTAGCACCACCAGCACTGTCTGTAGCACCACCAGCACTGTCTGTAGCACCACCAGCACTGTCTGTAGCACCACCAGCACTGTCTGTAACACCACCAGCACTGTCTGTAGCACCACCAACACTGTCTGTAGCACCACCAGCACTGTCTGTAGCACCACCAGCACTGTCTGTAGCACCACCAGCACTGTCTGTAGCACCACCAGCACTGTCTGTAGCACCACCAGCACTGTCTGTAGCACCACCAGCACTGTAGCACCACCAGCACTGTAGCACCACCAGCACTGTCTGTAGCACCACCAGCACTGTCTGTAGCACCACCAGCACTGTCTGTAGCACCACCAGCACTGTCTGTAGCACCACCAGCACTGTCTGTAGCACCACCAGCACTGTCTGTAGCACCACCAACACTGTCTGTAGCACCACCTGTAGCACCACTGCACTGTAGCACCACCAACACTGTCTGTAGCACCACCAACACTGTCTGTAGCTCCACCAACACTGTCTGTAGCTCCACCAACACTGTAGCTCCACCAACACTGTCTCTAGCACCACCAGCACTGTCTGTAGCTCCACCAACACTGTCTGTAACACCACCAGCACTGTCTGTAGCACCACCAACACTGTCTGTAGCACCACCAACACTGTCTGTAGCACCACCAGCACTGTCTGTAGCATCACCAGCACTGTAGCTCCACCAACTCTGTAGATCCAACAACACTGTCTCTAGCACCACCATCACTGTCTGTAGCACCACCAACACTGTCTGTAGCACCACCAGCACTGTCTGTAGCACCACCAGCACTGTCTGTAGCTCCACCAACACTGTCTGTAGCACCACCAGCACTGTAGCACCACCAGCACTGTCTGTAGCACCACCAGCACTGTCTGTAGCACCACCAACAGTGTCTGTAGCACCACCAACACTGTAGCACCACCAACACTGTAGCACCACCAACACTGTCTGTAGCACCACCAACACTGTCTGTAGCACCACCAACACTGTCTGTAGCACCACCAACACTGTCTGTAGCACCACCAGCACTGTCTGTAGCACCACCAACACTGTCTGTAGCACCACCAGCACTGTCTGTAGCACCACCAACACTGTCTGTAGCACCACCAACACTGTCTGTAGCACCACCAACACTGTCTGTAGCACCACCAACACTGTCTGTAGCACCACCAGCACTGTCTGTAGCACCACCAGCACTGTCTGTAGCACCACCAGCACTGTCTGTAGCACCACCAACACTGTCTGTAGCACCACCAACACTGTCTGTAGCACCACCAACACTGTCTGTAGCACCACCAACACTGTCTGTAGCACCACCAGCACTGTCTGTAGCACCACCAGCACTGTCTGTAACACCACCAGCACTGTCTGTAGCACCACCAACACTGTCTGTAGCACCACCAATACTGTCTGTAGCACCACCAGCACTGTCTGTAACACCACCAGCACTGTCTGTAGCAAAACCAGCACTGTCTGTAGCACCACCAACACTGTCTGTAGCACCACCAGCACTGTCTGTAACACCACCAGCACTGTCTGTAACACCACCAGCACTGTCTGTAGCACCACCAGCACTGTCTGTAGCACCACCAGCACTGTCTGTAGCACCACCAACACTGTCTGTAGCACCACCAACACTGTCTGTAGCACCACCAGCACTGTCTGTAGCACCACCAACACTGTCTGTAGCACCACCAACACTGTCTGTAGCACCACCAACACTGTCTGTAGCACCACCAGCACTGTCTGTAGCACCACCAACACTGTCTGTAGCACCACCAACACTGTCTGTAGCACCACCAGCACTGTCTGTAGCACCACCAACACTGTCTGTAGCACCACCAGCACTGTCTGTAGCACCACCAACACTGTCTGTAGCACCATCAGCACTGTCTGTAGCACCACCAACACTGTCTGTAGCACCACCATCATTGTCTGTAGCACCATCAGCACTGTCTGTAGCACCACCAGCACTGTCTGTAGCACCACCAACACTGTCTGTAGCACCACCAGCACTGTCTGTAGCACCACCAACACTGTCTGTAGCACCACCAACACTGTCTGTAGCACCACCAACACTGTCTGTAGCTCCACCAACACTGTCTGTATCTCCAACAGCACTGTCTGTAGCACCACCAACACTGTCTGTAGCACCACCAACACTGTCTGTAGCACCACCAACACTGTCTGTAGCACCACCAACACTGTCTGTAGCACCACCAACACTGTCTGTAGCACCACCAGCACTGTCTGTAGCACCACCAACACTGTCTGTAGCACCACCAGCACTGTCTGTAGCACCACCAACACTGTCTGTAGCACCACCAACACTGTCTGTAGCACCACCAACACTGTCTGTAGCACCACCAACACTGTCTGTAGCACCACCAACACTGTCTGTAGCACCACCAGCACTGTCTGTAGCACCACCAACACTGTCTGTAGCACCACCAGCACTGTCTGTAGCACCACCAACACTGTCTGTAGCACCACCAACACTGTCTGTAGCACCACCAACACTGTCTGTAGCTCCACCAACACTGTCTGTAGCTCCACCAACACTGTCTGTAGCACCACCAACACTGTCTGTAGCACCACCAACACTGTCTGTAGCACCACCAACACTGTCTGTACCACCACCAACACTGTCTGTACCACCAACACTGTCTGTAGCACCGCCAACACTGTCTGTAGCACCACCAACACTGTCTGTAGCACCACCAACACTGTCTGTAGCACCACCAACACTGTCTGTAGCACCACCAACATTGTCTGTAGCACCACCAACACTGTCTATAGCACCAACAACACTGTCTGTAGCACCACCAACACTGTCTGTAGCACCACCAACACTGTAGCACCACCAACATTGTCTGTAGCACCACCAACACTGTCTGAAGCACCACCAACACTGTCTGTAGCACCACCAACACTGTCTGTAGCACCACCAACACTGTCTGTAGCACCACCAGCACTGTCTGTAGCACCACCAACACTGTCTGTAGCTCCACCAGCACTGTCTGTAGCACCACCAACACTGTCTGTAGTACCACCACCACTGTCTGTAGCACCACCAACACTGTCTGTAGCACCACCAACACTGTAGTCTGTAGCACCACCAACACTGTCTGTAGCACCACCAACACTGTCTGTAGCACCACCAACACTGTCTGTAGCACCACCAACACTGTCTGTAGCACCACCAGCACTGTCTGTAGCACCACCAACACTGTCTGTAGCACCACCAACACTGTCTGTAGCACCACCAACACTGTCTGTAGCACCACCAGCACTGTCTGTAGCACCACCAACACTGTCTGTAGCACCACCAACACTGTCTGTAGCACCACCAACACTGTCTGTAGCACCACCAGCACTGTCTGTAGCACCACCAACACTGTCTGTAGCACCACCAACACTGTCTGTAGCACCACCAACACTGTCTGTAGCTCCACCAACACTGTCTGTAGCTCCACCAACACTGTCTGTAGCACCACCAACACTGTCTGTAGCACCACCAACACTGTCTGTAGCACCACCAACACTGTCTGTAGCACCACCAACACTGTCTGTATCACCACCAACACTGTCTGTAGCACAACCAGCACTGTCTGTACCACCACCAACACTGTCTGTAGCACCACCAGCCACTGTCTGTAGCACCACCAACACTGTCTGTAGCTCCACCAACACTGACTGTAGCACCACCAGCACTGTCTGTAGCACCACCAGCACTGTCTGTAGCACCACCAGCACTGTCTGTAGCACCACCAGCACTGTCTGTAGCACCACCAGCCATGTCTGTACCACCACCAACACTGTCTGTAGCACCACCAACACTGTCTGTAACACCACCACCAGCACTGTCTGTAGCACCACCAGCACTGTCTGTAGCACCACCAGCACTGTCTGTAGCACCAGCAACACTTTCTGTAGCACAAACAACACTGTCTGTACCACCACCAACACTGTTCCACCACCAACACTGTCTGTAGCACTACCAGCCATGTCTGTACCACCACCAACACTGTCTGTAGCACCACCAACACTGTCTGTAACACCACCACCAGCACTGTCTGTAGCACCACCAGCACTGTCTGTAGCACCACCAGCACTGTCTGTAGCACCACCAGCACTGTCTGTAGCACCACCAACACTTTCTGTAGCACAAACAACACTGTCTGTAACACAACCAACACTGTCTGTACCACCACCAACACTGTCTGTAGCACCACCAACACTGTCTGTAGGACCACCAACACTGTCTGGGACACCACCAACACTGTCTGTAGCACCACCAACACTGTCTGTAGCACCACCAACACTGTCTGTACCACCACCAACACTGTAGCACCACCAACACTGTCTGTAGCACGACCTACACTGTAGCACCACCACCACTGTCTGTAGCACCACCAACATTGTCTGTAGCACCACCAACACTATCTGTAGCACCACCAACACTGTCTGTAGCACGACCTACACTGTAGCACCACCACCACTGTCTGTAGCACCATCAACACTCTCTATAGCACCACCAACACTATCTGTAGCACCACCAACTCTGTCTGTAGCACCACCAACACTGTCTGTAGCACCACCAACACAGTCTGTAGCACCACCAACACTGTCTGTAGCACCACCAGCACTGTCTGTAGCACCACCAACACTGTCTGTAGCACCACCAGCACTGTCTGTAGCACCACCAACACTGTCTGTAGCACCACCAACACTGTCTGTATCACCACCAACACTGTCTGTAGCACAACCAGCACTGTCTGTAGCACCACCAACACTGTCTGTAGCACCATCAACACTGTCTGTAGCACCAGCAACACTGTCTGTAGCACCAGCAACACTGTCTGTAGCACCACCAACACTGTCTGTACCACCACCAACACTGTCTGTACCACCACCAACACTGTAGCACCACCAACACTGTCTGTATCACCACCAACACTGTCTGTACCACCACCAACACTGTCTGTACCACAACCAACACTGTCTGTAGCACCACCAACACTGTCTGTAGCACCACCAACACTGTCTGTAGCACCACCAACACTGTCTGTAGCACCACCAGCACTGTCTGTAGCACCACCAACACTGTCTGTAGCACCACCAGCACTGTCTGTAGCACCACCAACACTGTCTGTAGCACCACCAACACTGTCTATAGCACCACCAACACTGTCTGTAGCACCACCAACACAGTCTGTAGCACCACCAACACTGTCTGTAGCACCTCCAGCACTGTCTGTAGCACCACCAACACTGTCTGTAGCACCACCAACACTGTCTGTAGCACCACCAACACTGTCTGTAGCACCACCAGCACTATCTGTAGCACCACCAACATTGTCTGTAGCACCACCAACACTGTCTGTAGCACCACCAACACTGTCTGTAGCACAACCAGCACTGTCTGTAGCACCACCAAAACTGTCTGTAGCACCACCAACACTGTCTGTAGCACAACCAACGCTGTCTGTAGCACCACCAACACTGTCTGTAGCACCACCAACACTGTCTGTACCACCACCAACACTGTCTGTACCACCACCAACACTGTAGCAGCACCAACACTGTCTGTATCACCACCAACACTGTCTGTACCACCACCAACACTGTCTGTACCACCACCAACACTGTCTGTAGCACCACCAGCCATGTCTGTACCACCACCAACACTGTCTGTAGCACCACCAACACTGTCTGTAACACCACCACCAGCACTGTCTGTAGCACCACCAGCACTGTCTGTAGCACCACCAGCACTGTCTGTAGCACCTCCAGCACTGTCTGTAGCACCACCAGCCATGTCTGTACCACCACCAACACTGTCTGTAGCACCACCAACACTGTCTGTAACACCACCACCAGCACTGTCTGTAGCACCACCAGCACTGTCTGTAGCACCACCAGCACTGTCTGTAGCACCAGCAACACTTTCTGTAGCACAAACAACACTGTCTGTACCACCACCAACACTGTTCCACCACCAACACTGTCTGTAGCACTACCAGCCATGTCTGTACCACCACCAACACTGTCTGTGACACCACCAACACTGTCTGTAGCACCACCAACACTGTCTGTAGCACCACCAACACTGTCTGTACCACCACCAACACTGTAGCACCACCAACACTGTCTGTAGCACGACCTACACTGTAGCACCACCACCACTGTCTGTAGCACCACCAACATTGTCTGTAGCACCACCAACACTATCTGTAGCACCACCAACACTGTCTGTAGCACGACCTACACTGTAGCACCACCACCACTGTCTGTAGCACCATCAACACTCTCTATAGCACCACCAACACTATCTGTAGCACCACCAACTCTGTCTGTAGCACCACCAACACTGTCTGTAGCACCACCAACACTCTGTAGCACCACCAACACTGTCTGTAGCACCACCAGCACTGTCTGTACCACCACCAACACTGTCTGTAGCACCACCAACATTGTCTGTAGCACCACCAACACTGTCTGTAGCACCACCAACACTGTCTGTAGCACCAGCAAAACTGGAGCACTACCACCACTGTAGCACCACCACCACTGTCTGTAGCACCACCAACACTGTAGCACCACCAACACTGTTTGTAGCACCACCAACACTGTCTGTAGCACCACCAACACTGTCTGTAGCACCACCAACACTGTCTGTAGCACCACCAACACTGTCTGTAGCACCACCAACACTGTCTGTAGCACCACCAACACTGTCTGTAGCACCACCAACACTGTAGCACTACCACCAGTGTATCACCACCACCACTGTCTGTAGCACCACCAACACTGTCTGTAGCACCACCAACATTATCTGTAGCACCACCAACACTGTTTGTAGCACCACCAAGACTGAAGCATCACCAACACTGTCTGTAGCACCACCACCACTGTCTATAGCACCACCAGCACTGTCTGTAGCACCACCAACACTGTCTATAGCACCACCAACCCTATATATAGCACCACCAAACTGTCAGTAGCACCACCGCAGTCTGTAACATCACCACTGTTAGCATCACCACCAACAATGTCTGTAGCACCACCACTGTCTGTAGCTCCACCTCTGTCTGTAGTACCACCAACAGTGTCTGTAGCACCAACACTGTCTGTAGCACCACCAACACTGTAGCACCACCGACACTGTAGCACCAACACTGTCTGTAGCACCACCACTGTCTGTAGCACCACCACTGTGTAGCACCACCACAATCTGAAACACTTCCACTGTGTAGTACCACCACTGTCTGTAGCACCACCACTGTCTTTAGCACCACCACTGTCTGTAGCACCAACACTGCTGCACCGCTACTGTCTGTAGCACCACCACTGTCTGTAGCACCACCACTGTGTAGCACCACCACAATCTGAAACACTCCCACTGTGTAGTACCACCACTGTCTGTAGCACCACCACTGTCTTTAGCACCACCACTGTCTGTAGCACCAACACTGCAGCACCGCTACTGTCTGTAGCACCACCACTGTCTGTAGCACCACCACTGTCTGTAGCACCGCCAATGTCTGTAGCACCACCACCGTCTGCACTACCACCACTATCTGTAGCACCACCAATGTCTGTAGCACCACCAATGTCTGTAGCACCACCAATGTCTGTATCACCGATACTGTCTGTAGCACCACCAATGTCTGTAGCACCACCATTTTTTGTAGCATCACCAATGTCTGTAGCACCACCAATGTCTGTAGCACCACAACTGTCTCTAGCACCACCACTAACTGAAACACCACCACTGTCTGTAGCACCACCACTGTCTGTAGCACCAACACTGCAGCACCGCCACTGTCTGCAGCACCGGAAATGTCTGTAGCACCACCACCACCGTATGTAGCACCATCACTGTCTGTAGCACCAATACTGTCTGTAGCACCACCATTGTCTGTAGCACCGTCAATGTCTGTAGCACCACCACTGTCTTTACCACCACCACTGTCTGTAGCACCACCACTGTCTGTAGCACTAACACTGCCTGTAGTATCACCACTGTCTGTGGCATCGCCAATGTCTTTAGCACTACCACTGTCTATAGTACTGCCAATGTCTGTAGCACCACCACTGTCTTTACCACCACCACTGTCTGTAGCACCACCGAAGTCTGTATCACCTATAATGTCTGTAGCACCACCATTGTCTGTAGCACCACCACTGTCTGTAGCACCACCACTGTCTGTAGCACTAACACTGTCTGTAGTATCACCACTGTCTGTGGCATCGCCAATGTCTTTAGCACCACCACTGTCTATAGTACTGCCAATGTCTATAGCACCACCACTGTCTGTACCACCACCACTGTCTGTGCCACCACTGTTTGTACCACCTCCAATGTCGGTAGCACCACCAGTCTGTAACACCACCATGTCTGTACTACCACCACTGTCTGTAGCTCCACCACTGTACAACTGCCACTCTCTGTAGCACCAGTACTGTCTGTACTACCATCACTGTCTGTACCACCACCACTGTCTGTTCCACCACTACTGTCTGTACCACCACCACTGTCTGTACCACCGCCACTGTCTGTACTACCACCACTGTCTGTAGCACCGCCACCGTCTGTAGTACCGCCACTGTCTGCACCACCAACACTGTCTGTAGCACCACCAACACTGTAGCACTACCACCAGTGTAGCACCACCACCACTGTCTGTAGCACCACCAACACTGTCTGTAGCACCACCAACATTATCTATAGCACCACCAACACTTTGTAGCACCACCAAGACTGAAGCATCACCAACACTGTCTGTAGCACCGCCACCACTGTCTATAGCACCACCAGCACTGTCTGCAGCACCACCAACACTGTCTATAGCACCACCAACCCTATATGTAGCACCACCAAACTGTCAGTAGCACCACCGCAGTCTGTAGCATCACCACTGTTAGTATCACCACCAACAATTTCTGTAGCACCACCACTGTCTGTAGCACCACCTCTGTCTGTAGTACCACCAACAGTGTCTGTATCACCAACACTGTCTGTAGCACCACCAACACTGTAGCACCACCGACACTGTAGCACCAACACTGTAGCACCACCACTGTGTAGCACCATCACAATCTGAAACACTTCCACTGTGTAGTACCACCACTGTCTGTAGCACCACCACTGTCTTTAGCACCACCACTGTCTTTAGCACCACCACTGTCTGTAGCACCACCACTGTCTTTAGCACCACCACTGTCTGTAGCACCAATACTGCAGCACCGCTACTGTCTGTAGCACCACCACTGTCTGTAGCACCACCACTGTCTGTAGCACCGCCAATGTCTGTAGCACCACCACCGTCTGCACTACCACCACTATCTGTAGCACCACCAATGTCTGTAGCACCACCAATGTCTGTAGCACCACAAATGTCTGTATCACCGATACTGTCTGTAGCACCACCAATGTCTGTAGCACCACCATTTTTTGTAGCATCACCAATGTCTGTAGCACCACCAATGTCTGTAGCACCACCAATGTCTGTAGCACCAACAATGTCTGTAGCACCACCAGTATCGGTAGCACCACAACTGTCTCTAGCACCACCACTATCTGAAACACCACCACTGTCTGTAGCACCACCACTGTCTGTAGCACCAACACTGCAGCACCGCCACTGTCTGCAGCACCGGAAATGTCTGTAGCATCACCACCACCGTATGTAGCACCATCACTGTCTGTAGCACCAATACTGTCTGTAGCACCACCATTGTCTCTAGCACCGTCAATGTCTGTAGCACCACCACTGTCTTTACCACCACCACTGTCTGTAGCACCACCAATGTCTGTATCACCTATAATGTCTGTAGCACCACCATTGTCTGTAGCACCAACACTGTCTGTAGCGCCTCCAATGTCTGTAGCACCGCCACTGTCTGCAGCACCACCACTGTCTGTAGCACCACCACTGTCTGTAGCGCTAACACTGTCTGTAGTATCACCACTGTCTGTAGCACAACCACTGTCTATAGTACTGCCAATGTCTATAGCACCACCACTGTCTGTACCACCACTGTCTGTGCCACCACTAATGTTTGTACCACCACCAGTGTCTGTAGCACCACCAGTCTGTAACACCACCATGTCTGTACTACCACCAATGTCTGTACCACCATCACTGTCTGTACCACCAACACTGTCTGTACTACCGCCACTGTCTGTAGCACCACCACTGTACAACTGCCACTCTCTGTAGCACCACCACTGTCTGTTCCACCACTACTGTCTGTACCACCACCACTGTCTGTACCACCGCCACTGTCTGTACTACCACCACTGTCTGTAGCACCGCCACCGTCTGTAGTACCGCCACTGTCTGCACCACCACCACAGTCTGTGCCACCGCCAGTGTATGTACCACCGCCACTATCTGTACCACCACCACCACCACCACCAGTCTGTAGCACCACCACTGTTTATAGCACCACCACTGTCTGTATGTACCACTACCACTGTCTGTACCACCATCACTATCTGTCCCACCACCACTGTTTGTAGCACCACCACTTTCTCTAACAGCACCACTGTAGCACCACCACTGTCTGTAGCACCTCCACTGTCTGTTACACCACCACTGTCTGTTACACCACCACTGTCTGTATCACCACCATTGTCTGTACACCACCACTGTTTGTCCCACCACCACTGTCTGTAACACCACACACCACTGTCTGTAACACCACACACCACTGTCTGTAACACCACACACCACTGTCTGTAACACCACACACCACTGTCTGTAACACCACACATCACTGTCTGTACCACTACACACCACTGTCTGTAGCACAACCACTGTCTGTACCACCACCACTGTCCGTACCACCACCACTGTCTGTAATACCACACTCCACTGTAACACCACACACCACTGTCTGTAACACCACACACCACTGTCTGTAACACCACACACCACTGTCTGTACCACCACCACTGTCCGTACCACCACCACTGTCTGTAATACCACACTCCACTGTAACACCACACACCACCGTCTGTAACACCACACACCACTGTCTGTAACACCACACATCACTCTCTGTAACACCACACACCACAGTGTGTACCACCTCCACTGTCTGTTACACCATCACTGTCTGTATCACCACCACTGTCTGTAACACCACCACTGTCTGTACCACCACCACTGTCTGTAACACCACACACCACTATAACACCACACACCGTCTATAACACCACACACCACTGTCTGTAACACCACACATCACTGTCTGTAACACCACACATCACTGTCTGTAACACTACACACCACTGTAACACCAGACACCACTGTAACACCACACACCACTGTATCACCACATACCACTGTCTCTAACAGCACACACCACTGTAACGCCACACACCACTGTCTTAAACACCAAACACCACACTCAACCGTCTGTAACACCACAGTCTGTAACACAACACTCCATCGTCTGTAGCACCACACACCACTGTAGCCACCACATACTGCTTTAAAACCACATACCACTGTCTGTAACACCACACGCCACTGTAACACCACACACCACTAACATCACACACGACTAACACCACACACCACTGCAACACCACACATCACTAACACCACACACCACTGTAACACCACACACCACTAACACCACACACCACTAACACAACACCACTGTAACACCACACAACTAACACCACACATCACTAACACCACACACAACTAACACCACACACCACTAACACCACACATCACTAACACCACACACCACTAACACCACACACCACTAACACCACACATCACTAACACCACACATCACTAACACCACACACCACTAACATCACACACCACTAACACCATACACCACTGTAACGCCACACACCACTAACACCACACACCACTATAACACCACACACCACTAACACCACACACCACTAACACCACACACCACTAACACCCCACACCACTAACACCAAACACTACTAACACCACACACCACACACCAATAACACCACACACCACTAACACCAAACACAACTAACACCACACACCATTAACGCCATAAACCACTAATACCACACACCACTAACACCACACACCACTGTAACACCACACACAACTAACACCACACACCACTAACACCACACACCACTAACACCACACACCACTAACACCACACACCACTAACGCCACACACCACTAACACCACACACCACTGTAACACCACACACCACACACAACTAACACCACACATCACTAACACCACACACCAATAACACCACACTTCACTAACACCACACATCACTAAAACCACACATCACTAACACCACACACAACTGTAACACCACACACTAACACCACATATCACTAACACCACGCACCACCAACACCACACACTACTAACACCACACACCACTAACACCACACAACACTAACATCAGACACCACTAACACCAGACACCACTAACACCACACACCACTAACACCACACACCAATAAGACAACACAACACTAACACCACACACCACTAACACAACACACCACTAACACCACACATCACAAACACCACACACCAATAACACCACACACCACTAACACCACACACCACTAACACCACACATCACAAACACCACACACCACTGTAACACCACACGCCACTAACACCACACACCACTAACACCACACACCACTAACACCACACAACACTAACACCCCACACCACTAACACCACTAACACCACTAACACCACACACCACTAACACCACACACCACTAACACCACACACCACTAACACCACACACCACTAACACCACACACCACTAACACCACACAACACTAACACCACACACCACTAACACCACACACCACTAACACCACACACAATTAACACCACACAACACTAACACCATACACCACTAACACCACACACCACTAACACCACACACCACTAACACCACACACCACTAACACAACACACGACTAACACCACGCAACACTAACACCACACACCACTAACACCACACACCACAAACACCACACACAACTAACACCAAACAACACTAACACCACAAACACCACACACCACTAACACCACACACCACTAACACCACACACCACTATCACTACTAACACCACACACCACTAACACCACACACCATTAACACCACACACCACTAACACCACACACCACTAACACCACACACAAATAACACCACTAACACCACATATCACTAACACCACACACCACTAACACCACACACCACTAACACCATACACCAATAACACCACACACCACTAACACCACACACCACTGTAACACCACACACCACTAACACCACACACCACTAACACTACACACACTACTAACACCACACACCACTAACACCACACAACACTAACACCACACACCACTAACACCACACACCACTAACACCACATACCACTGTAACACCACACACCACTAACACCATACACCACTAACACCACACACCACTAACACCACACACCACTAACACCACACACCACTAACACCACACACCACTAACACCACACAACACTAACACCACACACCACTAACACCACACACCACTAACACCACACACAACTAACACCACACAACACTAACATCACACACCACTAGCACCACTAACACCACAAACACCACACACCACTAACACCACACACCACTAACACCACACACCACTAACAACACACAACACTAACACCACACACCACTAACACCACACAACACTAACACCACACACAACTAACACCACACAACACTAACATCACACACCACTAACACCACAAACACCACACACCACTAACACCACACACCACTAACACCACACACCACTAACACCACACACCACTAACACCACACACCACAAACACCACACACCATTAACACCACACACCACTAACACCACACACCACTAACACCACACACCACTAACACCACACAACACTAACACCACACACCACTAACACCACACACCACTAATACCACACACCACTATAACACCACACACCACTAACACCACATATCACTAACACCACGCACCACTAACACCACACACCACTAACACCATACACCACTAACACCACACACCACACACCACTGTAACACCACACACCACTAACACCACACACCACTAACACCACACACCACTAACACCACACACACTACTAACACCACACACCACTAACACCACACAACACTAACACCACACACCACAAACACCATACACCAATAACACCACACACCACTAACACCATACACCACTAACACCACTAACACCACACACCACTAATACCACACACCACTGTAACACCACACACCACTAACACCACACACCACTAACACCACACACCACTAACACCACACAACACTAACACCACACACCACTAACACCACACACCACTAATACCACACACCACTGTAACACCACACACCACTAACACCACACACCACTAACACCACACACCACTAACACCACACACCACTAACACCAAACACAACTAACACCACACACCATTAACGCCATAAACCACTAATACCACACACCACTAACACCACACACCACTAACACCACACAACAACTAACACCACACAACACTAACACCACACACCACTAACACCACACACCACTAACACCACACACCACTAACGCCACACACCACTAACACCACACACCACTAACACCACACACAACTAACAACACACCACACTAACACCACACAACACTAACACCACACAACACTAACACCACACAACACTAACACCACACAACACTACAACCACACAACACTATCACCACCACACAACACTAACACCACACAACACTAACCACCACACAACACTAACACCACACACCACTAACACAACACACCACTAACACCACACATCACAAACACCACACACCACTGTAACACCACACACCACTAACACCACACACCACTAACACCACACACCACTAACACCACACACCACTAACACCACACACCACTAACACCACACACCACTAACACCACACACCACTAACACCACACACCACTAACACCACACACCACTAACACCACACAACACTAACACCACACACCACTAACACCACACACCACTAACACCACACAACACTAACACCACACACCACTAACACCACACACCACTAACACCACACACCACTAACACCACACACCACTAACACCACACAACACCACCTCAACACTAACACCACACACCACTAACACCACACACCACTAACACCACACACACCACTAACACCACACACCACTAACACCACACAACACTACACACACACACTAACACCACACAACACTAACACCACACACACTAACACCACACACATTAACACCACACAACACTAACACCACACACACTAAACCACACACACTAACACCACACACCACTAACACCACACAACACTAACACCACACAACACTAACACCACACACCACTAACACCACACAATACTAACACCACACAACACTAACACCACACACCACTAACACCACACACCACTAATACCACACACCACTGTAACACCACACACCACTAACACCACACACCACAAACACTACACACCACTAACACCACACACCACAAACACCACACACCACTAATACCACACACCACTGTAACACCACACACCACTAACACCACACAACACTAACACCACACACCACTAACACCACACACCACTAACACCACACACCACTAACACCACACAACACTAACACCACACACCACTAACACCACACACCACTAACACCACACACCACTAACACCACACACCACTAACACCACACACCACTAACACCACACACCACTAACACCACACACCACTAACACCACACACCACTAACACCACACACCACTAACACCACACACCACTAACACCACACACCACTAACACCACACACCACTAACACCACACAACACTAACACCACACACCACTAACACCACACACCACTAACACCACACAACACTAACACCACACACCACTAACACCACACACCACTAACACCACACAACACTAACACCACACACCACTAACACCACACACCACTAACACCACACACCACTAACACCACACAACACTAACACCACACACCACTAACACCACACACCACTAACACCACACACCACTAACACCACACACCACTAACACCACACAACACTAACACCACACAACACTAACACCACACACCACTAACACCACACACCACTAACACCACACACCACTAACACCACACAACACTAACACCACAACACTAACACCACACCACTAACACCACACACCACTAACACCCACACAACACTACACACCACACACACAACACTAACACCACACACCACTAACACCACACACCACTAACACCACACACCACTAACACCACACAACACTAACACCACACAGCACTAACACCACACACCACTAACACCACACAACACTAACACCACACACCACTAACACACACACACCACTAACACCACACACACTAACACCACACAACACTAACACCACACACCACTAACACCACACAACACTAACACACACACCACTAACACCACACACCACTAACACCACACACCACTAACACCACACAACACTAACACCACACACCACTAACACCACACACCACTAACACAACACACACTACCACCACACACCACTAACACCACACACCACTAACACCACACACACTAACACCACACACTACCACAACTAACACCACACAACACTAACATCACACACCACTAACACCACAAACACCACACACCACTAACACCACACACCACTAACACCACACACCACTAACACCACACATCACTAACACCACACACCACTAACACCACACACCACTAACACAACACACCATTAACACCACACGCCAATAACACCACACACCACTAACACCACAACACTAACACACAACACTAACACCACACACCACTAACACCACACACCACTAACACCACACACCACTAACACCACACACCACTAACACCACACACCACTAACACCACACAACACTAACACCACACACCACTAACACCACACACCACTAACACCACAACACTAACACCACACACCACTAACACCACACACCACTAACACCACACACCACTAACACCACACAACACTAACACCACACACCACTAACACCACACAACACTAACACCACACACCACTAACACCACACACCACTAACACCACACACCACTAACACCACACACCACTAACACCACACAACACTAACACCACACACCACTAACACCACACACCACTAACACCACACACCACTAACACCACACAACACTAACACCACACACCACTAACACCACACAACACACACACACTAACACACACCACTAACACCACACACACTAACACCACACACCACTAACACCACACACCACCACTAACACCACACAACACCACTAACACCACACACCACTAACACCACACACCACTAACACCACACACCACTAATACCACACACCACTAACACCACACACCACTAACACCACACACCACTAACACCACACACCACAAACACCACACACAAACACCACACCACTAACACACTAACACACCACTAACACCACACACCACTAACACCAACACAACTAACACCACACACCACTAACACCACACACCACTAACACCACACACCACTAACCACCACACACCACTAACACCACACACCACTAACACCACACACCACTAACACCACACACCACTAACACCACACACACCACTAACACCACACACCACTAACACCACACACACACCACTAACACCACACACCACTAACACCACACACCACTAACACCACACACCACTAACACCACACACCACTAAACACACACACACCACTAACACCACACACCACACCAACACAACTAACCACCACACCACACACACACACCACAAACACCACACACGACTAACACCACACACCACTAACACACACACCACTAACACCACACACACCACTAACACCACACACCTAACACCACACCACTAACACCACACACACTAACACCTACACACTAACACACACCACTAACACCACACACCACTAACACCACACACCACTAACACCACACAACACTAACACCACACACCACTAACACCACACACCACTAACACCACCAACACACTACCACCACACACCACTAACACCACACACCACTAACACCACACACCACTAACACCACACACCACACCACACAACACCACACACCACTAACACCACACACCACTAACACCACACCACACCACCACTAACACCACACCACTAACACCACACACCACTAACACCAACACTAACACACACACACACACTAACACCACACACCACTAACACCACACAACACTAACATAACACCACTAACAACACTAACACCACACACCACTAACACCACACACCACTAACACCACACAACACTAACACCACACAACACTAACACCATACACCACTAACACCACACACCACTAACACCACACACCACTAACACCACACAACACTAACACCACACACCACTAACACCACACACCACTAACACCAAACACCACTAACACCACACAACACTAGCACCACACACCACTACACACTAACACACACCACTAACACCACACACCACTAACACCACACACCACTAACACCACACACCACTAACACCACACATCACTAACACCACACACCACTAACACCACACACCACTAACACCACACACCATTAACACCACACGCCAATAACACCACACACCACACACACACTACACACCACTAACACCACACACACTAACACCACACACTAACACCACACACCACTAACAACACCACACACCACTAACACCACACACCACTAACACCAACACCACACACCACTAACACCACACACCACTAACACCACACACCACTAACACCACACACCACTAACCACCACACACCACTAACACCACACACCACTAACACCACATAATTAACACCACACAACACTAACACCACACACCACTAACACCACACACCACTAACACCACACACCACTAACACCACACAACACTAACACCACACACCACTAACACCACACACCACTAACACCAAACACCACTAACACCACGCAACACTAACACCACACAACACTAACACCACACACCACTAACACCACACAACACTAACACCACACACCACTAACACCACACAACACTAACACCACACAACACTAACACCACACACCACTAACACCACACAACACTAACACCACACAACACTAACACCACACACCACTAACACCACACACCACTAACACCACACACCACTAACACCACACACCACTAACACCACACACCACTAACACCACACACCACTAACACCATACACCAATAACACCACACACCACTAACACCACACACCACTAACACCACTCGCCACTAACACCACACACTAACACCACACACCACACACCACTAACACCACACAACACTACACACACACACACACCACTAACACCACACACCACTAACACCACACACCACTAACACCACACACCACTAACACCACACAACACTAACACCACACACCACTAACACCACACACCACTAACACCACACACCACTAACACCACACACCACTAACACCACACACCACTAACACCACACACCACTAACACCACACACCACTAACACCACACACCACTCACACCACACACAACAAACACCACTAACACCACTAACACCACACACCACTAACACCACACACCACTAACACCACACACACACCTAACACCACACACCACTAACACCACACACCACTAACACCACACACCACTAACACCACACACCACTAACACCACACACCACTAACACCACACACCACTAACACCACACAACACTAACACCACACACCACTAACACCACACACCACTAACACCACACACCACTAACACCACACACCACTAACACCACACACCACTAACACCACACAACACTAACACCACACACCACTAACACCACACACCACTAACACCACACACCACTAACACCACACACCACTAACACCACACACCACTAACACCACACACCACTAACACCACACACCACTAACACCACTAACACCACACACCACTAACACCACACACCACTAACACCACACACCACTAACACCACACAACACTAACACCACAACACTAACACACACCACTAACACCACACAACACTAACACCACACACCACTAACACCACACACCACTAACACCACACACCACTAACACCACACACACCACACAACACTAACACCACACACCACTAACACCACACACCACTAACACCACACACCACTAACACCACACACCACTAACACCACACAACACTAACACCACACACCACTAACACCACACAACACTAACACCACACAACACTAACACCACACAACACTAACACCACACACCACTAACACCACACAACACTAACACCACACACTAACACTAACACACACACCACTAACACCACACAACACTAACACCACACACCACTAACACCACACACACAACACTAACACCACACACACACTAACACCACACACCACTAACACCACACAACACTAACACCACACACCACTAACACCACACACACACTAACACCACACACACACTAACACCACACACCACTAACACCACACACCACTAACACCACACAACACTAACACCACACACCACTAACAACACACAACACTAACACCAACACCACACACAACACTAACAACACACAACACTAACACCACACAACACTAACACCACACACCACTAACACCACACACCACTAACACCACACAACACTAACACCACACACCACTAACACCACACAACACTAACACCACACACCACTAACACCACACAACACTAACACCACACACCACTAACACCACACAACACTAACACCACACAACACTAGCACCACACCACCACTAACACCACACACCACTAACACCACACACCACTAACACCACACACCACTAACACCACACAACACTAACACCACACACCACTAACACCACACACCACTAACACCACACAACACTAACACCACACACCACTAACACCACACAACACTAACACCACACACCACTAACACCACACACCACTAACACCACACACCACTAACACCACACAACACTAACACCACACAACACTAACACCACACACCACTAACACCACACACCACTAACACCACACACCACTAACACCACACACCACTAACACCACACAACACTAACACCACACACCACTAACACCACACAACACTAACACCACACACCACTAACACCACACAACACTAACACCACACACCACTAACACCACACACCACTAACACCACACAACACTAACACCACACACCACTAACACCACACACACTAACACCACTACCACTAACAACTCACTACACTAACACCACACACCACTAACACCACACACCACTAACACCACACACCACTAACAACACACACCACTAACACACACAACACTAACACACACACACCACTAACACTAACACCACACACCACTAACACCACACAACACTAACACCACACACCACTAACACCACACAACACTAACACCACACAACACTAACACCACACACCACTAACACCACACACCACACACACTAACACCACACACCACTAACACCACACACCACTAACACTAACACACACACCACTAACACCACACAACACTAACACCACACACCACTAACACCACACACCACTAACACCACACACCACTAACACCACACACCACTAACACCACACACCACTAACACCACACACCACTAACACCACACAACACTAACACCACACAACACTAACACCACACACCACTAACACCACACACCACTAACACCACACACCACTAACACCACACAACACTAACACACACACACTAACACCACACACCACACACCACTAACACCACACAACACTAACACCACACACCACTAACACCACACACCACTAACACC
Source organism: Cherax quadricarinatus (assembly GCF_038502225.1). Classification (NCBI taxonomy): domain Eukaryota; kingdom Metazoa; phylum Arthropoda; class Malacostraca; order Decapoda; family Parastacidae; genus Cherax; species Cherax quadricarinatus. The sequence goes on along the minus strand of NC_091299.1, from coordinate 44,449,698 downwards.
ACACACCACTAACACCACACACCACTAACACCACACACCACTAACACCACACACCACTAACACCACACAACACTAACACCACACACCACTAACACACACACACACACACTACACACCACACACACACTAAAACCACACACCACTAACACCACACAACAGTAACACCACACACCACTAACACCACACAACACTAACACCACACACCACTAACACCACACACCACTAACACCACACACCACTAACACCACACACCACTAACACCACACAACACTAACACACACACCACTAACAACACCACACAACACTAACACACACACCACACCACTAACACCACACACCACTAACACCACACACCACTAACACCACAACACTAACACCACACACCACTAACACCACACACCACTAACACCACACACCACTGTAACACACCACTAACACCACACACGACTAACACCACACACCACTAACACCACACAACACTAACACCACACACCACTAACACCACACAACACTAACACCACACAACACTAACACCACACACCACTAACACCACACAACGCTAACACCACACACACACACCACACACCTAACACTAACACCACACAACACTAACACCACACACAACACTAACACCACACACCACTAACACCACACAACACTAACACCACACAACACTAACATCACACACCACCAACACCACTAACACCACACACCACTAACACCACACACCACTAACACCACACATCACTAACACCACACACCACTAACACCACACACCACTAACACCACACACCACTAACACCACACACCACTAACACCACACACCACTAACACCACACACCACTAACACCACACAACACTAACACCATACACCACTAACACCACACACCACTAACACCACACACCACTAACACCACACACCACTAACACCACACACCACTAACACCACACACCACTAACACCACACAACACTAACACCACACACCACTAACACCACACACCACTAACACCACACACCACTAACACCACACAACACTAACATCACACACCACCAACACCACAAACACCACACACCACTAACACCACTAACACCACACACCACTAACACCACACAACACTAACACCACACAACACTAACATCACACACCACCAACACCACTAACACCACACACCACTAACACCACACACCACTAACACCACACACCACTAACACCACACAACACTAACAACACACACCAATAACAACACACACCACTAACACCACACACCACTAACACCACACACCACTAACACCACACACCACTAACACCACACACCACTAACACCACACACCAATAACACCACACACCACTAACACCACACACCACTAACACCACACACCACTAACACCACACACCACTAACACCACACACCACTAACACCACACACCACTAACACCACACACCACTAACACCACACACCACTAACACCACACACCACTAACACCACACAACACTAACACCACACACCACTAACACCACACACCACTAACACCACACAACACTAACACCACACATCACTAACACCACACACAACTGTAACACCACACACTAACACCACATATCACTAACACCACGCACCACTAACACCACACATCACTAACACCAGACACCACCAACACCACACACTACTAACACCACACACCACTAACACCACACAACACTAACATCAGACACCACTAACACCACACAACACTAACACCACACAACACTAACACCACACACCACTAACACCACACAACACTAACACCACACAACACTAACACCACACACCATTAACACCACACAATACTAACACCACACAACACTAACACCACACAACACTAGCACCACACAACACTAACACCACACACCACTAACACCACACACCACTAACACCACACAACACTAACACCACACAACACTAACACCACACACCACTAACACCACACAACACTAACACCACACACCATTAACACCACACAACACTAACACCACACAACACTAACACCACACACCACTAACACCACACAACACTAACACCACACACCATTAACACCACACACCACTAACACCACACAACACTAACACCACACACCATTAACACCACACAATACTAACACCACACAACACTAACACCACACAACAATAGCACCACACAACACTAACACCACACACCACTAACACCACACACCACTAACACCACACAACACTAACACCACACAACAGTAACACCACACACCACTAACACCACACAACACTAACACCACACACCATTAACACCACACAACACTAACACCACACAACACTAACACCACACACCACTAACACCACACAACACTAACACCACACACCATTAACACCACACACCACTAACACCACACAACACTAACACCACACACCATTAACACCACACAACACTAACACCACACAACACTAGCACCACACAACACTAACACCACACAACACTAACACCACACACCACTAACACCACACAACACTAACACCACACACCATTAACACCACACAACACTAACACCACACAACACTAACACCACACACCACTAACACCACACAACACTAACACCACACACCATTAACACCACACACCACTAACACCACACAACACTAACACCACACACCATTAACACCACACAACACTAACACCACACACCACTAACACCACACAACACTAACACCACACACCATTAACACCACACAATACTAACACCACACAACACTAACACCACACAACACTAGCACCACACAACACTAACACCACACAACACTAACACCACACACCACTAACACCACACACCACTAACACCACACACCACTAACACCACACACCACTAACACCACACAACACTAACACCACACAATACTAACACCACACACCACTAACACCACACAACACTAACACCACACACCACTAACACCACACAACACTAACACCACACAACACTAACACCACACACCACTAACACCACACAACACTAACACCACACAACACTAACACCACACACCACTAACACCACACACCACTAACACCACACACCACTAACACCACACAACACTAACACCACACAACACTAACACCACACACCACTAACACCACACACCACTAACACCACACACCACTAACACCACACACCACTAACACCATACACCAATAACACCACACACCACTAACACCACACACCACTAACACCACACTCCACTAACACCACACACCACTAACACCACACACCACTAACACCACACACCACTAACACCACACAACACTAACACCACACACCACTAACACCACACACCACTAACACCACACACCACTAACACCACACAACACTAACACCACACACCACTAACACCACACAACACTAACACCACACAACACTAACACCACACACCACTAACACCACACAACACTAACACCACACAACACTAACACCACACACCACTAACACCACACAACACTAACACCACACAACACTAACACCACACACCATTAACACCACACAATACTAACACCACACAACACTAACACCACACAACACTAGCACCACACAACACTAACACCACACACCACTAACACCACACACCACTAACACCACACAACACTAACACCACACAACACTAACACCACACACCACTAACACCACACAACACTAACACCACACACCATTAACACCACACAACACTAACACCACACAACACTAACACCACACACCACTAACACCACACAACACTAACACCACACACCATTAACACCACACAATACTAACACCACACACCATTAACACCACACAATACTAACACCACACAACACTAGCACCACACAATACTAACACCACACACCACTAACACCACACACCACTAACACCACACACCACTAACACCACACAACACTAATATCAAAGGCTTAACGATCAATGTCACCACTGACAGTAATTTCCCCTGAATAATCATATGACATTACCCGCATTACATTACCCACATTGCATTACCCACATTACATTATCCACATTACATTACCCACATTACATTACCCACATTACATTATCCACATTACATTACCCACATTACATTACCCACATTACATTACCCACATTACATTACCCACATTACATTACCCACATTACATTACCCACATTACATTACCCACATCACATTACCCACATTACATTACCCACATTACATTACCCACATTACATTACCCACATTACATTATCCACATTACATTACCCACATTACATTACGCACATTACATTACCCACATTACATTACCCACGTTACATTATCCACATTACATTACCCACATTACATTACCCACATTACATTATCCACATTACATTACCCACATTACATTACCCACATCACATTACCCACATTACATTACCAGCATTACATTACCCACATTGCATTACCCACATTGCATTATCCACATTACATTACCCACATTACATTACGCACATTACATTACCCACATCACATTACCCACATTACATTACCCACGTTACATTATCCACATTACATTACCCACATTTCATTACCCACATTACATTACCCACATCACATTACCCACATTACATTACCCACATTACATTACCCACATTACATTACCCCCATCACATTACCCACATTACATTACCCATATTACATTACCCACATTACATTATCCACATTGCATTATCCACATTACATTACCCACATTACTTTACCCACATTACATTACCCACATTACATTACCCACATTACATTACCCACATCACATTACCCACATTACATTATCCACATTACATTACCCACATTGCATTACCCACATTATATTACCCGCATTACATTACCCACATTGCATTACCCACATTACATTACCCACATTACATTACCCACATTACATTACCCACATTACATTACCCACATTACATTACCCACATTGCATTACCCACATTACATTATCCACATTACATTACCCACATTACATTACCCACATTACATTACCCACATTACATTACCCGCATTACATTACCAACATTTCATTACCCACATCACATTACCCATTACATTACCCACATTACATCACCCACATCACATTACCCACATTACATTACCCACATTACATTATCCAGATTACATTATCCACATTACATTACCCACATTACATTACCCATTACATTACCCACATTACATCACCCACATCACATTACCCACATTACATTACCCACATCACATTACCCACATTACATTATCCACATTAGATTACCCACATTACATTATCCACATTACATTACCCACATCACATTACCCACATTACATTACCCACATCACATTACCCACATTACATTACCAGCATTACATTACCCACATTACATTATCCACATTACATTACCCACATTACATTACGCACATTACATTACCCACATTACATTACCCACGTTACACTATCCACATTACATTACCCACATTACATTACCCACATTACATTATCCACATTACATTACCCACATTACATTACCCACATCACATTACCCACATTACATTACCAGCATTACATTACCCACATTGCATTACCCACATTGCATTATCCACATTACATTACCCACATTACATTACGCACATTACATTACCCACATCACATTACCCACATTACATTACCCACGTTACATTATCCACATTACATTACCCACATTTCATTACCCACATTACATTACCCACATCACATTACCCACATTACATTACCCACATTACATTACCCACATTACATTACCCCCATCACATTACCCACATTACATTACCCATATTACATTACCCACATTACATTATCCACATTGCATTATCCACATTACATTACCCACATTACTTTACCCACATTACATTACCCACATTACATTATCCACATTACATTACCCACATTACTTTACCCACATTACATTACCCACATTACATTATCCACATTACATTACCCACATTGCATTACCCACATTATATTACCCGCATTACATTACCCACATTACATTACCCACGTTACATTATCCACATTACATTACCCGCATTACATTACCCACATTACATTATCCACATTACATTACCCACATTACATTACCCACATTACATTACCCGCATTACATTACCCACATTACATTATCCACATTACATTACCCACATTACATTATCCACATTACATTACCCACATTACATTATCCACATTACATTACCCACATTACATTACCCACATTGCATTACCCACATTATATTACCCGCATTACATTACCCACATTACATTACCCACATTACATTATCTACATTGCATTACCCACATTACATTACCCACATTACATTATCCACATTACATTACCCACATTACATTACCCACATTGCATTACCCACATTATATTACCCGCATTACATTACCCACATTACATTACCCACATTACATTATCTACATTGCATTACCCACATTACATTACCCACTTTACATTACTCACATTACATTACCCACATTACATTACCCACATTACATTACCCACATCACATTACCCACATTACATTATCCACATTACATTACCCACATTGCATTACCCACATTATATTACCCGCATTACATTACCCACATTACATTACCCACGTTACATTATCCACATTACATTACCCACATTTCATTACCCACATTACATTACCCACATTGCATTACCCACATTATATTACCCGCATTACATTACCCACATTACATTACCCACATTACATTATCCACATTACATTACCCACATTGCATTACCCACATTATATTACCCACATCACATTACCCACATTACATTACCCACATTACATTATCCACATTACATTACCCACATTACGTTATCCACATTACATTACCCACATTACATTATCCACATTACATTACCTACATCACATTATCCACATCACATTATCCACATTACATTATCCACATTACATTACCCACATTACATTATCCACATCACATTACCCACATTACATTATCCACATTACATTACCCACATTATATTACCCGCATTACATTACCCACATTACATTACCCACATTACATTATCTACATTGCATTACCCACATTACATTACCCACTTTACATTACTCACATTACATTACCCACATTACATTACCCACGTTACATTATCCACATTACATTACCCACATTTCATTACCCACATTACATTACCCACATCACATTACCCACATTACATTACCCACATTACATTACCCACATTACATTACCCACATCACATTACCCACATTACATTACCCACATTACATTACCCACATTACATTATCCACATTGCATTATCCACATTACATTACCCACATTACTTTACGCACATTACATTATCCACATTACATTACCCACATTACATTATCCACATTACATTACCCACATCACATTACCCACATTACATTACCCACATCACATTACCCACATTACATTACCAGCATTACATTACCCACATTACATTATCCACATTACATTACCCACATTACATTACGCACATTACATTACCCACATTACATTACCCACGTTACATTATCCACATTACATTACCCACATTTCATTACCCACATTACATTACCCACATCACATTACCCACATTACATTACCAGCATTACATTACCCACATTGCATTACCCACATTACATTATCCACATTACATTACCCACATTACATTACGCACATTACAATACCCACATCACATTACCCACATTACATTACCCACATTACATTACCCACATCACATTACCCACATTACATTATCCACATTACATTACCCACATTGCATTACCCACATTATATTACCCGCATTACATTACCCACATTAAATTACCCATATTACATTATCCACATTACATTACCCACATTGCATTACCCACATTATATTACCCGCATTACATTACCCACATTACATTACCCACGTTACATTATCCACATTACATTACCCACATTTCATTACCCACATTACATTACCCACATCACATTACCCACATTACATTATCCACATTACATTACCCACATCACATTACCCACATTACATTATCCACATTACATTACCACATTACATTACCCACATTACATTATCTACATTGCATTACCCACATTACATTACCCACTTTACATTACTCACATTACATTACCCACATTACATTACCCACGTTACATTATCCACATTACATTACCCACATCACATTACCCACATTACATTATCCACATTACATTACCACATTACATTACCCACATTACATTATCTACATTGCATTACCCAGATTACATTACCCACTTTACATTACTCACATTACATTACTCACATTACATTACCCACGTTACATTATCCACATTACATTACCCACATTTCATTACCCACATTGCATTACCCACATCACATTACCCACTTTACATTATCCACATTACATTACCCACATCACATTACCCACATTACATTATCCACATTACATTACCCACATTACATTACCCACATCACATTACCTACATTACATTATCCACATTGTATTTCCCACATTAGGTGATGAAAGATTGGATATCAGATTGGTGGGAGAGAGTATGGAGGAGGTGAATATTTGGGAGTGGACGTGTCAGCGGATGGGTCTATGAAAGATGAGGTGAATCATAGAATTGATGAGGGTAAAAGGGTGAGCGGTGCACTTAGGAGTCTGTGGAGACAAAGAACTTTGTCCTGGGAGGCAAAGAGGGGAATGTATGAGAGTGTAGTTTTACCAACGCTCTTATATGGGTGTGAAGCATGGGTGATGAATGTTGCAGCGAGGAGAAGGGTGGAGGCAGTGGAGATGTCATGTCTGAGGGCAATGTGTGGTGTGAATATAATGCAGAGAATTCGTAGTTTGGAAGTTAGGAGGAGGTGTGGGATTACCAAAACTGTTGTCCAGAGGGCTGAGGAAGGGTTGTTGAGGTGGTTCGGACATGTAGAGAGAATCGAGCGAAACAGAATGACGTCAAGAGTGTATCAGTCTGTAGTGGAAGTAAGGCGGGGTAGGGGTCGGCCTAGGAAAGGTTGGAGGGAGGGGGTAAAGGAGGTTTTGTGTGCGAGGGGCTTGGACTTCCAGCAGGCATGCGTGAGCGTGTTTGATAGGAGTGAATGGAGACAAATGGTTTTTAATACTTGACGTGCTGTTGGAGTGTGAGCAAAGTAACATCTCCAGGACTTGAGTCCTGGAGATGGGAAGTACAGTGCTTGCACTCTGAAGGAGGGGTGTTAATGTTGCAGTTTAAAAACTGTAGTGTAAAGCACCCTTCTGGCAAGAAAGTGAAGGAGTGAATGATGGTGAAAGTTTCTTTTTCGGGCCACCCTGCCTTGGTGGGAATCGGCCAGTGTGATAATAAAAAATAAAAATAAATTACCCACATTACATTATCCACATTACATTACATTACCAGCATTTCATTATCCACATTACATTACCCACATTACATTACCCACATTACGTTACCACATTACATTACTCACATTGCATTACCAGCATTACATTACCCACATTACATTACCAGCATTACATTATCCACATTACATTACCCACATTACATTACCCACATTACATTACCAGCATTACATTATCCACATTACATTACCCACATTACATTACCAGCATTACATTATCCACATTACATTACCCACATTACATTACCCACATTACATTACCCACATCACATTACCCACATTACATTACCCACATCACATTATACACATCACATTACCCACATTACATTACCCACATCACATTACCCACATTACATTACCCACATTACATTACCCACATCACATTACCCACATTACATTACCCACATTACATTACCCACATCACATTACCCACATTACATTACCCACATTACATTACCCACATCACATTACCCACATTACATTACCCACATTACATTACCCACATCACATTACCCACATTACATTACCCACATTACATTACCCACATCATATTACCTACATTACATTACCCACATTACATTACCCACATCACATTACCCACATTACATTACCCACATTACATTACCCACATCATATTACCCACATTACATTACCCACATTACATTACCCACATCATATTACCCACATTACATTACCCACATTACATTACCCACATCATATTACCTACATTACATTACCCACATTACATTACCCACATCACATTACCCACATTACATTACCCACATCACATTACCCACATTACATTACCCACATTACATTACCCACATCACATTACCCACATCACATTACCCACATCACATTACCCACATTACATTACCCACATTACATTACCCACATTACATTACCCACATCACATTACCCACATTACATTACCCACATCACATTACCCACATTACATTACCCACATTACATTACCCACATCACATTACCCACATCACATTACCCACATCACATTACCCACATTACATTACCCACATTACATTACCCACATTACATTACCCACATTACATTACCCACATTACATTACCCACATCACATTACCCACATTACATTACCCACATTACATTACCCACATCACATTACCCACATCACATTACCCACATCACATTACCCACATTACATTACCCACATTACATTACCCACATCACATTACCCACATCACATTACCCACATCACATTACCCACATCACATTACCCACATTACATTACCCACATTACATTACCCACATCACATTACCCACATCACATTACCCACATTAACAAGAGAGATTCTTCAGTGGGGTTGTATATCAGGGTTTCACTATGTACCTTTGACACAGTAAGTTGTTTTAGGTATGGGCTCACATGAGTACAATTATAGCACATAGTTTATCATACGTGTAAATTACCTAAGATAACTCCAAAAAAATGGAGTGGTTGGTCAAATAGTAGATTTGGAGGTGAGTTTTAGGCTTATTGTGCACAGAAGATGGTTGGTACTAGCCCCACGCCAGGCCAAAAGCCTGCGAGAGAGAGAGAGTTGAGAGGAGTTAGATCTAGCCCATAGCTTGGCTGCGCAGTTAGTGAGGGAACAGGGTCTGCTCCATTGAACTTTCCCCTTAAGACAGGTTCCTTGACGCTGGTGAGGGGCTCTTGATCAAGGGAATTGGATCTGTGCTCCAGTTCCCTGAATTGAGCCTGAAAGCCTTCCATCACCCCCCCCATAGGTGCTGTATAATCCTACTTGTTTAGCGCTCCCCCATGATCATAATAATCCACTGAACTCTAGATTGAAGTAGGTCCACTAAGAGGCAGCAGGAGAGCTAGAGGCAAGGACACACGATGTACAAGACCCGGCAGGGTGTTGTATATCGTTAGTGGTAGTGTAGCTCTGGGAGAGAGAGTATCGTCACTAAGAATGGTAGTAGGAAGGTTAAGAGAGGCAGAGAGAACATGCTGATGTGGGACCTAGCAGAAAGTATGAGCTATTGAATAAAGAGAAGGGCATATACTGGAAATGGAGAACCAAGGGTGATGAAAATGAGAAGAGGAAGACTGTCAGACTATTACAGCAAGGCATGGAGAAGTTGTAAATGATTCTTACGACACCTGAATTTGCTTGAAGTACCTTTATAGAAGCGAAACAGAGATCTGAAATCAGAAAAATATCCCAAAGAAAATTACAGAGAAACGTGCTCTCTCTACCTGTCTTGCTGTTGATCTCTGCAACCTTCCTGTCTTGCTGTTGATCTCTGCAACCTTCCTGTCTTGCTGTTGATCTCTGCAACCTTCCTGTCTTGCTGTTGATCTCTGCAACCTTCCTATCTTGCTGTTGATCTCTGCAACCTTCCTGTCTTGCTGTTGATCTCTGCAACCTTCCTGTCTTGCTGTTGATCTCTGCAACCTTCCTGTCTTGCTGTTGATCTCTGCAACCTTCCTATCTTGCTGTTGATCTCTGCAACCTTCCTATCTTGCTGTTGATCTCTGCAACCTTCCTATCTTGCTGTTGATCTCTGCAACCTTCCTATCTTGCTGTTGATCTCTGCAACCTTCCTTCTGCCACTGTTGTCCACACTGCTCGCTTTACTTGTCTCCTTCATTCTTCTATAACAGAATAAACTACACATGCGCAACACCTGGGTATTATTAATGCCGAAATGTTTCGCCTGCGCAAGAGGCTTCTTCAGTTGAGTACAGGTGAATACAACACTAGAGACAATAGAAGTAGTTTTGAGGTGATCAGTCTGTCACCTCTGGTTGAGGTGCTCAGTCCCTCAATACTCTCAGCAGAAGGGACCGACCACCTCCTACCCGCAAACTCAACACATCTTCACTTGTATTCGACTAAAGAAGTCTGTTGTGCAAGCGATACCTTTCGGTACTAAATGTACCCAAGTTGAGCACAGTGCTTCCTTTAACAACTTATCGGTACTGTATACCATGAATACTACGAGGATAAATTACACCCTACTTCAGTTAGTTAAACTCAGGTTGACTAGGCTTCTGAACCTAATTCAGGTTGATTAGGCTGCTGTACGTAACTCGGGTTAACTAGACTGCTGTACCTAACTCAGGTTAACTAGACTGCTGTACCTAACTCAGGTTAACTAGGCTGCTGTACCTAACTCGGGTTGACTAGGCTGCTGTACCTAACTCAGGTTAACTAGACTGCTGTACCTAACTCAGGTTAACTAGGCTGCTGTACCTAACTCAGATTGACTAGACTTCTGTACCTAACTCAGGTTAACTAGGCTGCTGTACCTAACTCAGGTTGACTAGACTGCTGTACCTAACTCAGGTTGACTAGACTGCCGTACCAAACTCAGGTTGACTAGGCTGCTGTACCTAACTCAGGTTGACTAGGCTGCTGGGTGACTAGGCTGTTGTACCTAACTCAGGTTGACTAGACTGCTGTACCTAACTCAGGTTGACTAGACTGCTGTACCTAACTCAGGTTGACTAGGCTGTTGTACCTAACTCAGGTTGACTAGGCTGCTGTACCTAACTCAGGTTGACTACGCTGTTGTACCTAGCTCAGGTTCACTAGACTGCTGTACCTAACTCAGGTTGACTAGGCTGCTGTACCTAACTCAGGCTGACTAGGCTGTTATACCTAACTCAGATTGACTAGACTGCTGTACCTAACTCAGGTTAACTAGGCTGCTGTACCTAACTCGGGTTGACTAGGCTGCTGTACCTAACTCAGGTTAACTAGACTGCTGTACCTAACTCAGGTTAACTAGGCTGCTGTACCTAACTCAGATTGACTAGACTTCTGTACCTAACTCAGGTTAACTAGGCTGCTGTACCTAACTCAGGTTGACTAGACTGCTGTACCTAACTCAGGTTGACTAGACTGCTGTACCAAACTCAGGTTGACTAGGCTGCTGTACCTAACTCAGGGTGACTAGGCTGTTGTACCTAACTCAGGTTGACTAGACTGCTGTACCTAACTCAGGTTGACTAGGCTGCTGTACCTAACTCAGGTTGACTACGCTGTTGTACCTAGCTCAGGTTCACTAGACTGCTGTACCTAACTCAGGTTGACTAGGCTGCTGTACCTAACTCAGGCTGACTAGGCTGTTATACCTAACTCAGATTGACTAGACTGCTGTACCTAACTCAGGTTAACTAGGCTGCTGTACCTAACTCAGATTGACTAGACTTCTGTACCTAACTCAGGTTAACTAGGCTGCTGTACCTAACTCAGGTTGACTAGACTGCTGTACCTAACTCAGGTTGACTAGACTGCTGTACCAAACTCAGGTTGACTAGGCTGCTGTACCTAACTCAGGGTGACTAGGCTGTTGTACCTAACTCAGGTTGACTAGACTGCTGTACCTAGCTCAGGTTCACTAGACTGCTGTACCTAACTCAGGTTGACTAGGCTGCTGTACCTAACTCAGGCTGACTAGGCTGTTATACCTAACTCAGATTGACTAGACTGCTGTACTTAACTCAAGTTGACTAGGCTGCTTTACCTAACTCAGATTGACTAGGCTGCTGTACCTAACTCAGATTGACTAGGCTGCTGTACCTAACTCAGGTTGACTAGGCTGCTGTACCTAACTCAGGTTGACTAGACTGTTGTACCTAACTCAGGTTGACTAGACTGCAATACCTAACTCAGGTTGATTAGACTGCTTTACCTAACTCAGGTCGACTAGGCCTTTGTACCTAACTCAGGTTAACTAGGCTGCTGTACCAAACTCAGGTTGACTAGGCTGCTGTACCTAACTGAGGTTGACTAGGCTACTGTACCTAACTCAGGTTGACTAGGCTGCTGTGCCTAACTCAGGTTGACTAGGCTGCTGTGCTTAATTCAGGTTGACTAGGCTGCTGTACATAACTCAGGTTGGCTAGGCTGCTGTGCCTAACTCAGGATGACTAGGCTACTGTACCTATCTCAGGTTGACTAGGCTGCTGTACCTAACTCAGGTTGACTAGACTGCTGTGCCTAACTCAGGTTGACCAGGCTGTTGTACCTAACTCAGGTTGACTAGGCTTTTGTACATAACTCAGGTTGATTAGGATGCTGTACATAATACAGGTTGACTAGGCTGTTGTACCATACTCAGGTTGACTAGGCTGTTGTATCTAACTTAGGTTGACTAGGCTGTTGTACCTAACTCAGGCTAACTAGGCTGGTGTACCTAATTCAGATTAACTAGGCTGCTGTACCTAACTCAGGTTGACTAGGCTGCTTTATCTAACTCAGGTTAACTAGGCTGTTGTACCTAACTAAGGCTAACTAAGCTGTTGTACCTAACTCGGATTAACTAGGCTGCTGTACCTAACTCAGACTGACTAGGCTGCTGTACCTAACTCAGGTTGACTAGGCTGCTGTACCTAACTCAGGTTGACTAGGCAGCTGTACCTAACTCAGGTTGATTAGGCTGCTGTACCTAACTCAGGTTGACTAGGCTGCTGTACATAACTCGGGTTGACTAGGCTGCTGTTCCTAACTCAGGCTAACAAGGCTGCTGTACCTAACTCAGGTTGACTAGACTGCTGTACCTAAGTCAGGCTGACTAGACTGCTGTACCTAACTCAGGTTGACTAGGCTGTTGTATCTAACTCATGTTGACGAGACTGTTGTACCTAACTCAGGTTGACTAGGGTTCTGCTACCTAACTCAGGTTGACTAGGCTGTTGTACCTAACTCAGGTTCACTAGACTGCTGTACCTAACTCAGGTTGACTAGGCTGCTGTACCTAACTGAGGTTGACTAGGCTACTGTACCTAACTCAGGTTGACTAGGCTGCTGTGCCTAACTCAGGTTGACTAGGCTGCTGTGCTTAATTCAGGTTGACTAGGCTGCTGTACATAACTCAGGTTGGCTAGGCTGCTGTGCCTAACTCAGGTTGACTAGGCTGCTGCACCTAACTCAGGTTGACTAGGCTTTTGTACCTAACTCAGGTTGATTAGGCTGCAGTACCTAACTCAGGTTGACTAGACTTCTGTACCTAACTCAGGTTGACTAGGATTTTGTACCTAACTCAGGTTAACTAGGGTTCTGTACCAAACTCAGTTTGACTAGGCTGTTGTACCTAACTGAGGTTGACTAGGCTGCTTTACCTAACTCAGGTTGACTAGGCTGCTGTGCCTAACTCAGGTTGACTAGGCTGCTGTGCTTAATTCAGGTTGACTAGGCTGCTGTACATAACTCAGGTTGACTAGGCTGTTGTACCTAACTCAGGTTGACTAGGCTGTTGTAACTATCTCAGGCTAAATAGGCTGGTGTACCTAATTCAGATTAACTAGGCTGCTGTACCTAACTCAGGTTGACTAGGCTGCTGTATCTAACTCAGGTTAACTAGGCTGTTGTACCTAACTCAGGTTGACTAGGCTGTTGCACCTAACTTAGGCTAACCAAACAGTTGTACCTAACTCGGATTAACTAGGCTGCTGTACCTAACTCAGGTTGAAAAGGCTGCTGTACCTAACTCAGGTTGACTAGCCTGCTGTACCTAACTCAGGTTGACTAGGCAGCTGTACCTAACTCAGGTTGATTAGGCTGCTGTACCTAACTCAGGCTGACTAGGCTGCTGTACATAACTCAGGTTGACAAGGCTGCTGTTCCTAACTCAGGTTAACAAGGCTGCTGTACCTAACTCAGATTGACTAGACTGCTGTACCTAACTCAGGTTAACTAGGCTGCTGTACCTAACTCAGGTTGACTAGACTGCTGTACCTAACTCAGGTTGACTAGTCTGCTGTACCTAACTCAGGTTGACTAGGCTGCTGTACCTAACTCAGGTTGACTAGGCTGTTGTATCTAACTCAGGCTGACTAGACTGTTGTACCTAACTCAGATTGATTAGGTTGCTGCTACCTAACTCAGGTTGACTAGGCTGTTGTACCTAACTCAGGTTCAGTAGACTGCTGTACCTAACTCAGGTTGACTAGGCTGCTGTACCAAACTCAGGTTGACTAGGCTGCTGTACCTAACTCAGATTGATTAAACTGCTGTACCTAACTCAGGTTGACTAGGCTGCTGTACCTAACTCAGGTTGACTAAACTGCTGTACCTAACTCAAGTTGACTAGGCTGCTGTACCAAACTCAGGTTACTAGATTGCTGTACCTAACTCAGGTTGACTAGGCTGCTGTACCTAGCTCAAGTTGACTAGGCTGCTGTACCTAACTCAGGTTCACTAGACTGCAGTACCTAACTCAGGTTGACTAGACTGCTGTACCTAACTCTGGGTGACTAGGCTTTTGTACCTAACTCAGTCTAACTAGGCTGCTGTACCTAACTCAGGTTGACTAGGCTGCTGTACCTAACTGATGTTGACTAGGCTGCTGTACCTAACTCAGGTTGACTAGGCTACTGTGCCTAACTCAGGTTGACTAGGCTGCTGTGCTTAATTAAGGTTGACTAGGCTGCTGTACATAACTCAGGTTGACTAGGCTGCTGTACCTAACTCAGGTTGACTAGTCTGCTGTACCTAACTCAGGTTGACTATGCTGCTGTACGTAACTCAGGTTGACTAGAGTGCTGTACCTAATTCAGTTTGACTAGGCTGCTGTACCTAATTCATGTTGACTTGGCTGCTGTACCTAACTCAGGTTGAGTGGACTGCAGTACCTATCTCAGGTTGACTGGACTGCTGTACCTAACTCAGGTTGACTAGGCTTTTGTACCTAATTCATTTTAACTAGGCTGCTGTACCAAACTCAGGTTGACTATTGCTGCTTTACCTAACTGAGGTTTACTAGGCTGCTGTACCTAACTCAGGTTGGCTAGGCTGCTGTGCTTAATTCAGGTTGACTAGGCTGCTGTACCTAACTCAGGTTGACTAGGCTGCTGCATCTAACTCAATTTGACTAGGCTGCTGTACCTAACTCAGGTTGACTAGGCTGCTGTACCTAACTCAGGTTGCTTAGGCTGCTCTACCTAACTCAGGTTGACTAGTGTTACAAAAAACGCGATTCTAAAAGCTTAGAGATCTCCAGTGAATACTAGAAATGACTGCCCTTCTAGCATCCAGCCTGTTACTGGGTTTTCGTAACAAGTAGTCAGTATCCTTGTCCAATTATCCATTAAAATTCAGTATAATTCAATAGTGCTTCAGGATTACAACTGGTAGGCTACTAACTAGAGAAATTAAAATTTAATAAATTTATTAAGTCTAGAGGTATATTATCAAATTAAATTAATCACAGCAATCAAAATAAAATCAATCTCTCGAGTTCAATATTATTGTGCTGAAAGCACATATCACATTTATAATTCTTAAGTACCGTCTGGTACATTAACATTTAATAAGATATTACAAATATGTACAAGTAAGTGTGTATGTGTGTAAGTGCTCTAAGTAGTTCGCTATGTCTCACAACTCGACTAGACTTAAACAAGTGACTGTCAAAGTCCTCAAATAAAATAACTTCTTGACCGACTGGCAACCAGAACAGTCTGCTTGAACAATGAAAAGAATGCTAAGCCCAATAGCCATATAACAAGCGACTGCAACACAATCAGGATCAAGGAGATAATATAACGACACTAAGTAGGGACCATCAGCAGATCCTCCACAAAAGTTACAAAACTCCCATACTACTGAATCTAAGTTCAGCATAGGAAAAACCCTGACTGTGACAATACACAGAAACCAGTACAAATTAGGTCATAAGCTACAGCTCGGGACCTGAGATGTTCAGAGTGTCTATGTGACACACAACCTCAGTACAACGTCGAAAATCACTAAGTCTATACAATGTTCTGTGAACAGAGTTCTACAGAACTAACAAGAATAATAAGACAGACAATCTGTCCAACCACCAAGCGAGTCTCGAGCAGACTGAATACTTCACGAGAGGTGAGGACACCCCCAGATCGATCACGTGATAGCCCCGTAGACAGCACAGCTCAGAAGCCGGCAGTATAACGAGCGACAAGCGATAATTACAGTAGTTTGACAATCAAGACTTGAACTGAGCACATATTATGTACATCCTAACAACATAAGTCAAATAAGAATATAAAGCAATATATTTACGATTTAGCTATTATCGCAAATATAAGCAATATAAAATTATATGAAAAGATAATATACATTATATATATACATAATAATCATTGTAACCCATTCAGGGGTTGCAACACCCCCCAACACGACAGACGGTCGCACTAGGAGTTGCATTTATGTCTTTCACATTAATACTGATTACTCATATCAATACAATTTAATATAAATATTAGTCAAAGTCTTTTGCGCCAAGCACCTCTACAATTTCACAGCGTCCGTCACTAGGATATGCCCCTAGTACTAGGGCAGTACACAGTATCGTATCTCTGCATACTCGTGGTTATATACATCAGTGTAGAGACAGGATAGCGTAGACAAGCAGGGCACTGAGGCTCGATCATAGTAGAGGAGACTGCATTCCACTCTTAAGTAGTGGTTGTGGAATGCGAGGCAGTATGAACATCTGAGTATGAAACAGCTTAAGGTGTGTAGTGAAGGGGGGGGGGTCTGCGACAGGACAGTGTTGCGTCACGCAGTACATCACCCGCACCACACTACCCACTCAACACTCAGCTTGTCTCCTCCTCACACAACAATACTGTGAATACATAAATATAATAATTAGACATGACATGAGTATATATAGTTAATATGGGCTGGAGGGATTAAGTTACTTTACTGAATTTGACATAGCAAGTAACAAAAGGTATTTGGGCATAAAATTACGTTAATTTAATGTAACTGATAATTATTAAGGACTAGACAGAGCGTCAGCAATTACATTACAATGACCACTTATGTGTTTTATACTAATAGAATAAGGTTGGATTCTGAGGGCCCACCTCATGATCCTAGCATTTTTACTTTTCATGGTGTTAATATAAGTGAGTGGATTGTGGTCTGAAAAAACGTTAATTTTAAATGGGGAAGTGCCCAAATACACGTCAAAATGTTCCAAGGACACCACAAGAGCTAGAGCCTCTTTCTCAATAGTGGCATATTTTTTCTGGTGTCGTTTAAGCTTAGATGAATAGTAACATATAGGATGGAGAATATCAGTGGATGTTGACTGTTGGAGCAGCACAGCGCCCACTGCATAACCACTCACATCTATAAGTAAAAAGAAGGGAAGATTGAAATTAGGACTCTTCAACACAGGAGCAGAGGATAGCAAGCACTTCAACCTTTTGAACGAGTCTGAACAATCTCTAGTCCAGGTGAACTGAACTTTGCTACTAGTAAGCTCAGTGAGAGGAGCTGCAATCTGAGAAAAGTTTGGACAGAACCTGCGATAATATCCTGCCATACCCAGGAATCTTTGTACTCCTTTCCTATCCTGTGGCACTGGAAATTCAGAAATTGCACGAACCTTAGCCTCAATAGGAGCAACCTCACCTTGGCCGATACAAAAGCCTAGATAGGTAATCTTGGCTTGACCAAAACTACATTTAGCTAAGTTAACAGTGAAGTTGTAGTGCGCCAGTCTCTCAAACAATGCTCTGAGACGCGTCAAGTGCTGTTCCCACTCGTCACTGTACACCACTAAGTCGTCAAGGTAGGCTTCTACTCCTTCTAAGTTGTGGGTCAACTCGTTCATTATACGTTGGAATGAAGAAGCCGCGTTACATAGGCCGAAGGGGGTGACGAGCTAGTTAAACAATCCATCTTGAACAGTAAAAGCAGATATTTCTTGAGCACGTTCAGTAAGCGGGACTTGATAATAGCCTCGTAAGAGATCTAAACGACTGACAAACTGGGCTCCTGACACACGGTCAATAAGGTCGTCAATGCGAGGTAGAGGATAACCATCAGGCAAGGTGACAGAGTTCACTTTCCTGTAATCATATACCTCTAGAGATGTCAGGTAGACTGACGTTTTCTTTCTCTGTCCTAGGAAGAATAGAAGTAATAGGTAGAGGACTAGCGTAGTATGCCTTAAGCTGGTTAACATGGTACACATGATTAGATTTCTTTTTCCCAGGCGTACGTACCAAATAATTTACGTCGCTAAGCTTTTTCACTACTTCCAGGGGACCATCATACCTGGCTTGTAGAGCATGACCTGGTACTAATTTCCGAGCCATCACCTTATCTCGTGCTTTAAAAGAGTGAGAGAGAGCACGCTTGTCATAATGTTGCTTCATTCTAGCTTGGGCTAAAACTAGGTTTTTTGAAGCTAGCTCTCTAGCGGCTGTCAAATGTTGCTGCATTAATGAAGGTGAAGTACTCAATGATGGATTTGATTTTCCTGTCCACACGTCTTTCAACACTGCAAGAGGACCACGCACTTGGTGTCCGAATATTAATTCAAACGGACTAAATCCGAGACTTTCTTGTTCACTTTCTCTCATAGCGAACAGAAGAAAAGGTATACCCTCATCCCAGTCTCTAGAAAAATGTTCACAATATGCTCTCATCATGGACTTCAGTGTCTGATGAAATCTCTCTAGAGCCCCTTGTGACTGTGGATGATAACTGGTTGAAAGTACAGACTTTATTCCTAGGTGGTATAATGCTTCTCGAAAAATCTTAGAAGTGAAATTAGATCCCTGATCTGACTGTATCTCTCGTGGCAATCCAACCTGGGAGAAAAATTTCATCAGCGCTCTCACAATAGCACGAGCATTAATTTTTCTCATAGGAATAGCTTCGGGATAGCGTGTTGCAGCGTCCATAATAGTAAATAAGTATTGGTTTCCTAGTTTGGTTCTAGGAAAAGGACCAACACAATCAATAATAAGACGTGAGAATAGTTCACCATGCACGGTGATAGGAATGAGAGGCGCAGGTGGAGGTGTGTGCGCTGGCTTGCCTGTCACTTGACACACGTGGCAACGTTGCACATGATCAGCTACTGTTTCCTTCATCTTTGGCCAAGTAAAATGTTTTGCCAGTTTACCGAGTGTCTTCTTGACACCCAAATGTCCTCCTATGGGACTATTGTGAGCAAAATCAATGGCTTGTTCACGAAATGTAACTGGTAACACTACGAAATGCTTGACTGTGGTGGAAACACTATCAGCTGACAACTTACATGTATTTTTCTCCATCAGTACACCGTTACTATAATAGTAACAATTATCGAGATCCTTTGCTTCACTCTCAGTAACTGCTATATCTCTCAGTCTTTCCAGTGACTGATCAACAAACTGATCCTTGATTAAATCATCATGAGTTAGAAATTTAACGTCAGTTGTATCCTGACTAGGTTGATGACCGGGGGGAGTCAGTGTTAATGATCCTGGGCGCAGAGCATCACTAAACAACATATTCATCCCCAAATCATCGTCATCAACTAACTCAACAAGAGACAAGGATGGTTGTTGAATCTTTGACATAGCTCTAGTAATTGCGCTGAGAGGAAATAAAATAGGTTTCTCTCTACAAGCTTCAATGGCATAATTATCATCAGTGTTATTATCAATCACAAGTGGTTCTTTACATATACCAGCATGAAGGATATCGTTCCCTATCAACAAGTCCACTGACCTTATGGGAAATACACCACTGGATATACCCACTGAAATATAACCAGTATAATAGCTTGTTTGAATATAAACTTTGTGAAGAGGTACTTTTATAACAGCCCCACCATAGGCTTCTAACAATACATCTATCTTGCAATAGGTATCATCAGTTATGGGCAGTACATCTTCTCTTAATAACGTGAGATAACTGCCAGTGTCTCTGAAAGTAACTATTTCAGTTAGATGTAATTCGTCAAATCCTACTTTACCTCTCGAAAAGTAAGGACTCATTGCTGAACGAATCTTTTTGTCAGATACACTTTCTGACGCTAGTCATCTGTCCTGAGTAACATTATCTAAAACAGTAGGATCAGAGGTATTACTAGGATTTTGGTGCCTTTGTTGCTCGGAAGAGGATACGACTTGAGTGGGGGCGCCAGCCGCACGACTGTATCTCGTATCTCTTTCTAACTTATAGCAATACTCTCTAGCATGTCCTTTTCTGTTACAATAGGTACATTTAACTTTCTTCTTCTCGATATCAGATTTCTGTCTAGCCACAGAGACAGATTCAGGATTGTGAGTTTTCCTGGTAAAGGTACGAGAAGTTACAGTAGCAGGTACATCAGGCCGGCAATGAGCAGCTGATTTAGGTTGCCAACTTCTAGGACAATCTTTAGTTACCTTGTTTCTTTGTGTTTTAGTACGTACAAGTTTGTGAGAAATCTCGTAATTGTCTGCTAATGCTGTAGTTTCCAGAATATCTGAGGTAGTATGATCGATCAGATATTCTTGTATGTCAGCAGGCATACAGTTGTTAAACTCTTCGTGTAGTAACAACTGAACAAGACTGTCATAGTTGTTACACTTGGCAGACCTACACCACCTCTGAAATGCAACTTTTTTCTCACGAGCAAACTCTACACAAGTTTGATCTTGTCGTCGTTGTAACGTACGAAATGCTCTTTGATAACTTACAGGTAACAAGTTATACGTCTCTAGAATTGTTTGTTTGACAGCGTCATAACTAATGTACTTGGCAAAAGGTAAGGCTGCAGTACAGGTTTGAACTCTTCCCGTCAAAGCAGTATGCAACAATGTTGCCCAGTGCTTACGTGGCCAATTCATAGCACGTGCCTGGTTCTCAAACACATCAAAATATGTGTCTAAGTCACTTTCAAAAAACTTAGGAACCATGGATGCGGCTTTCTGCACATTAAATGTGTCCTGTGATCTATCAGTCTGTTGTCTTAACAGACGAACATTTTCTCTCTGGAAATCTTCTTCGTTCAATTTCCTCTGTGCCTCCACTTGTGCAGTCTGCAACATAAGGAGGCGTTCAAACCTCTCAAACTGTTCCTGAGAGATAGGACCAGTGGGTAATGGAGGAGTAGGGAAATTAACATGGTCTGGACGGTCCTTAGGTCGGACACTTAGTCCAGCCGTCTCTAGAGAGTCTAGATCTGGTCTAGGATAAGTAGATACAGGTGTATCATACACTGTACTAGTATTAGGCTGTGTCATACTACCAGCTATACTCTGTACTAATGTGTCAGTGAGGGAAGGCGTGAGCGAGAACTGAGCTACACTAGGCTCGGACACTAGGCTCACTTCTGCCTTAGTTGCTCTTTCTTCAACTTCAAATAGAGCCATACTTCCTAATTGTGACACTAGGCTTTCTGAATCTGAATCATAATCAGACATCTCTGTATGAGCAGGAAACAATATATCTTTAATTAATGCTCTGACAGTTTCTGCGGTGTAATTCCTGTTATATGTCACACCGAGATATTTGGCTACTCGCCAACACGTCTGAAGTTTTAATGTACTTAACTCAGACAAAGTCAGAGTATCAATTAACTGTTTCACTTTGGCATACATCACAGAAATAATTGTACTACGAGAGAGTGATTATGGGAAACTATAATCCTAATAGGAATTTTAGTGTTAGTTGTCTTAGAGTTAGAACTCATAAACAGTATTTCCATCTCCTTGGATCAAGAGACTCAGTCAGGTACATACATCCACCTGGCATGTTGTACAAGACTAAACTCAAAGTCTTCAGATTAGGAAAGTACTCAGAGTGTTTGATCATAGAGTTACTAGTATGTCAAACTGGACAATTTCTCCAACACCTTGGATCAAGAGCATCCCGGACAGGCCCCCATTTGTTACAAAAACGCGATTCTAAAAGCTTAGAGATCTCCAGTGAATACTAGAAAGGACTGCCCTTCTAGCATCCAGCCTGTTACTGGGTTTTCGTAACAAGTAGTCAGTATCCTTGTCCAATTATCCATTAGAATTCAGTATTATTCAATAGTGCTTCAGGATTACAATTGGTAGGCTACTAACTAGAGAAATTAAAATTTAATAAATTTATTAAGTCTAGAGGTATATTATCAAATTAAATTAAATCAATCACAGTAATGAAAATAATATCAATCTCTCGAGTTCAATATTATTGTGCTGAAAGCACATATCACATTTATAATTCTTAATTACCATCTAGTACATTAACATTTAATAAGATATTACAAATATGTACAAGTAAGTTTGTGTATATATGTAAGTGCTCTAAGTAGTTCACTATGTCTCACGACTCGACTAGACTTAAACAAGTGACTGACAAAGTCCTCAAATAAACTAACTTCTTGACCAACTGGCAACCAGAACAGTCTGCTTGAACAATGAAAAGAATGCTAAGCCCAATAGCCATATAACAAGCGACTGTGACACAATCAGGATCAAGGAGATAATATAACAACACTAAGTAGGGACCATCAGCAGACCTCCACAAAAGTTACAAAACTCCCATACTACTGAATCTAAGTTCAGCATAGGAAAAACCCTGACTGTGACAATACACAGAAACCAGTACAAAATTAGGTCAGAAGCTACAGCTCGGGACCTGAGATGTTCAGAGTGTCTATGTGACACACAACCTCAGTACAACGTCGAAAATCACTAAGTCTATACAATGTTCTGTGAACAGAGTTCTACAGAACTAACAAGAATAAAGAGACAGACAATCTGTCCAACCACCAAGCGAGTCTCGAGCAGCCTGAATACTTCACAAGAGGTGAGGACAACCCCCCCTCGATCACGTGATAGCCCCGTGGACAGCACAGCTCAGAAGCCGGCAGTATAACGAGCGACAAGCGATAATTACAGTAGTTTGACAATCAAGACTTGAACTGAGCACATATTATATACATCCTAACAACATAAGTCAAATAAGAATATAAAGCAATATATTTACGATTTAGCTATTATCGCAAATATAAGCAATATAAAATTATCTGAAAAGATAATATACATTATATATATACATAATAATCATTGTAACCCATTCAGGGGTTGCAACAACTAGGCTGTTGTACCTAACTCAGGTTGACTAGGCTGCTGTACCTGACTCAGGTTGACTAGGCTGCAGTACATAACTCAGGTTGACTAGGCTGCTGTACCTAACTCAGGTTGACTAGGCTGCTGTACCTAACTCAGGTTGACTAGGCTGCTGTACCTAACTCAGGTTGACTAGACTGCTGTACCTAACTCAGGTTGACTAGACTGCTGTTCCTAACTCAGGTTGACTAGACTGCTGTACCTAACTCAGGTTGACTAGGCTGCTGTTCCTAACTCAGGTTGACTAGGCTGCTGTACCTAACTCAGGTTGACTAGGCTGCTGTTCCTAACTCAGGTTGACTAGGCTGCTGTACCTAACTCAGGTTGACTAGGCTGCTGTACCTAACTCAGGTTGACTAGGCTGCTGTACCTAACTCAGGTTGACTAGGCTGCTGTGCCTAACTCAGGTTGACTAGGCTGCTGTACCGAACTCAGGTTGACTAGGCTGCTGTACCTAACTCAGGTTGACTAGACTGCTGTACCTAACTCAGGTTGAATAGGCTGCTGTACCTAACTCAGGTTAAATAGGCTGCTGTACCTAACTCAGGTTGACTAGGCTGCTGTACCTAACTCAGGTTGACTAGGCTGCTGTACCTAACTCAGGTTGACTAGGCTGCTGTACCTAACTCAAAAGAAAATTCGACTATTTTTTAGGTGCAGAATGATACAGTTTAAAACAAAATACAGATTATACGTGTCTGGACAATAACTTAAGAATTGTTACTGTGATCGGCTTCAAACTTTCACCGCTGATGTATTTTCTGTGAGAGAAAATCCACATTTTTTGAGGCAGTGTAGATGCCAGTTTGACACATTTATTAAATTGTAAGACAAAATTACTCGCAGACTACGTATTACTGTTTTCTATTTTGTTCACCTTCGAATATGACATAATAAACACTGCCGCTGAGTGCAGCAGTTCACACTGCCGCTGAGTGCAGCAGTTCACACTGCCGCTGAGTGCAGCAGTTCACACTGCCGCTGAGTGCAGCAGTTCACACTGCCGTTGAGTGCAGCAGTTCACACTGCCGCTGAGTGCAGCAGTTCACACTGCCGCTGAGTGCAGCAGTTCACACTGGCGTTGAGTGCAGCAGTTCACACTGCCGCTGAATGTAGCAGTTCACACTGCCTCTGAGTGCAGCAGTTCACACTGCCGTTGAGTGCAGCAGTTCACACTGCCGCTGAGTGCAGCAGTTCACACTGCCGCTGACTGCAGCAGTTCACACTGCCGCTGAGTGCAGCAGTTCACACTGCCGCTGAGTGCAGTAGTTCACACTGCCGCTGAGTGCAGCAGTTCACACTGCCGCTGAGTGCAGCAGTTCACACTGCCGTTGAGTGCAGCAGTTCACACTGCCGCTGAGTGCAGCAGTTCACACTGCCGCTGAGTGCAGCAGTTCACACTGCCGTTGAGTGCAGCAGTTCACACTGCCGCTGAGTGCAGCAGTTCACACTGCCGCTGAGTGCAGCAGTTCACACTGGCGTTGAGTGCAGCAGTTCACACTGCCGCTGAATGTAGCAGTTCACACTGCCTCTGAGTGCAGCAGTTCACACTGCCGTTGAGTGCAGCAGTTCACACTGCCGCTGAGTGCAGCAGTTCACACTGCCGCTGAGTGCAGCAGTTCACACTGCCGCTGAGTGCAGCAGTTCACACTGCCGCTGAGTGCAGTAGTTCACACTGCCGCTGAGTGCAGCAGTTCACACTGCCGCTGAGTGCAGCAGTTCACACTGCCGTTGAGTGCAGCAGTTCACACTGCCGCTGAGTGCAGCAGTTCACACTGCCGCTGAGTGCAGCAGTTCACACTGCCGCTGAGTGCAGCAGTTCACACTGCCGCTGAGTGCAGCAGTTCACACTGCCGCTGAGTGCAGCAGTTCACACTGCCGTTGAGTGCAGCAGTTCACACTGCCGCTGAGTGCAACAGTTCACACTGCCGCTGAGTGCAGCAGTTCACACTGCCGCTGAGTGCAGCAGTTCACACTGCCGCTGAGTGCAGCAGTTCACACTGCCGCTGAGTGCAGCAGTTCACAGGATATCACAATACATAATAACTCTTTGAATGCGGACTTAATGCTTAGAATTTCCAACTAAACAAAATGTTTTGACAAATTAAATTAACTTAGCAATAAAGTGGAACTACTTCTGTGGGCTGACATTTTAAGTACATCAACGACTCACCTTCCTAATTAACGTCAGTATATCACTGTCTAAAAACGTCAGATGTGTCACTGTGACACCGGAATGAAAACGTGATTTTTTTTTTTACTGTATTTTAATGAGCACTAGGTGTGCCTCCCGCTTTTTCTTGCTTTTAAAGTTTGTGTCGCCATAAAGTAGGAGACTAGGCTAGAAATAAGGAACTACAGAGCAGTCTCTAACTTGGCTCTATTATCGAGAAATCTTTTAAAGGATAATATATACTAAACAATTTCTTTACCCTTGCCAGCCTGGCTTCACGTCTGGGAAAAGTGCTAACGAAGCTCTCATGAAGATGGAAGACTGTCCATTCAGTTCTAGGAAATAATGAGTAGCTAATGGGCCTCTTTATTGATCTAAGAGAAGCTTTGGACACTGTAGACCACAACACCTTGCTGATGTAACTAGAACATTATGGAATCAGAAATCACGTTCCCACTGTTATCAAGTTCTGCTATACAGACAGGCCGACAGCATGTGACTGTCAGCGACGCTACCTCAGCTACCCAAACTATCACCACAGGAGTGACACAGGGTAGCGTCCTTGGTACACTATATTTCTCATTCATATATGTATATGACTTATCAAATGCCTCTCAGGAACTTGAATCAGTCTTATTTGCAGATAACACAACATCGTCCTAAATGATACAGATCAAGTTGTCCTTAACAACTGAATTAACGAGGAGTCTAAATATTTCTGCCTGGATGATAACCAGAAAACTTACTCTCAATACTGACGAGACCTTCTACGTGCTGCTCGGGAATAAAGCTAAAAATACTTATTTTAACGTAAAAAAAATATTTCTCTCATAGTAAGACAAGAGGAAAACTTGCATGCACCTTGACTGCAATCTGAAAATCAACACTCAAATCTAAAATATGTCTAAGATAATTTCCCAAACTGGGAGCATACTATAAAAAGTACGCTGTGTCCCTCAGACTGCATTACGCTCTTTGTACTACACATTAATCTATCCCTACCTCACATATGGTAACTGTTCTTGGGGATCTACATCAGCAAATCACCTAAAATCCTCTTGTTGCCTAACACAAATCAGCTGTTAGAACAATGACTCACACTTGACACAACACACACCCGCTTTTCCACCCAGCACCCTGACTCTTCCTGGAGAGTTGCATCAGAATACACACACACAATACAAGTAACAATTACCTCTTGGCATACCCCACGTTCAACTCGACCTAGCTAAGACCTCAACGCGACTACAGGGACCTGAAATTTGAAACTCTCTTCCCGAAGATGCAAATAGTTCCCAATCTGTCACCTGCTAAAATGCACCTCCCATCTTCCTAGGCCTTTTGTGTATCCACACGCGCTCACGCTGCCGTCCACACAGTGGCTATGGAGTGCACAATAAACTAGCAGCTTTACTGAAAGATCTTCATCTGACCTAAATTCAACGTAGACTAATCATGTATAAGCACAATTTATCAACAACCTTGTTTATCTATATCATATTGGTATTCATATTGTCATCTTCACTGTCACCAATACATTTCAACATGTGTAACCACTACAAACGTTATAACAGATTCTCACAAGAAATAAATCGTAAACCAAATTATTAATGTCAAAGATTGCAAACTGTATCATTGTTGCAAACTAACTTCATTAATTATCCAGTAGCTATAAGATAATTTAAAGGCTCCCCTAAATATTCTGCATAACCAGAAAGTTCCTGAAAAGTACACCAAAAATGTCAACTAATTTTATGTCAGTTGTATACTGTACTCTTTAAAAATAAATTATTATTATTATTATTATTATTATTATTATTATTATTATTATTATTATTATTATTATTACTTCATTAAATTTTATTTATGGATGACAAGCCAATTCAATACTAACATTAATAGATATCGAGAAAGTTGCTTAAAATCGTATATAGGAAAGCAAGGTTTGCTTCAGGACAGGTCGTTGTAAGACAGGTAGACAAAGATGGATCGCTTGAAATAACGTAACAAAAACAAGTCAAGCTCTTTGCAAGTCACTGGTGGACTTCAGAATCAAAGGACAAGATAAGATCAGATTTGTTGGGATTTTCAACCCGGGGTAGGGAGGGTCAGCCATCCAGGATAATCCGAGAAAGTCAGTGCGTCATTGAGGACTGTCTCATTTCCATTTGGTCCTTCAAACTTGTCCCCCAGGATGCGACCCACACCAGTCGATTAACACTCAGGTACCTACTTACTGCTAGGTGAACAGGGGCAGCAGGTGTAAGGGAACATTCCCAGCGTTTCCACACATGCCGGAGAAAGAACCACGGACACTCAGTGCGTGAGACGAGAGCGTTACCAACAGAGCCATGGGACAAATTACCATACACAATTGCGAATTACCATGCACATGTTCAGCCGTCCGTGTGCTTCCCTCGCCCAGCACACGACCAGCCCTGCTAGGGTTGTCAGCGAACTACCCCTCCACTGGTTTCTGTCCTAAGACGAGCCATCCAGCGGTGACTGCAACATAGCGGAGAGGTGGCAAGACGGTGTTTAAGGGTTACCCAATACCTCTATGGTGGAGCAGGGCAGCAGCGACCGCTGGCTCACCGGTGCTGGACACTGTGGTCTGAGTGGGTCTTGTGTCAGTTCCTTGACATGTATATCATGAATATTATGGGTCCCAGAGTGGACTCTCACGTGATTCTGCTGGTGACATTCACAAATTCTTGCATTTCATCTCACACAATGACATTGCTATCCATCGCCTAGGTATATCTTTATCAAATCTTTTCGCCTCTACCGTTATTTTGGTTCACTTTACATGTTTGCGATTTGTGTTTCATGTTGCACTGTCTCGAAGGCATCTTACAATCTAAGAACATGAAATCAAACCAATATTCTTTTTACTGTCTAATTTCCATGAGTCTGGCGTACGTTTTTTGTGGTACATTTGTAAGACGAAATTACCTTAGAGAATAAAAAGCCTCAATACCGTGACTGTGTGACCCAAACGACATTGTAAGTTTTAGTCTATTGTCCCGGTTATTTTATATCTTCTCAGAAGCTTTGATATTCATATAAGGATACCTTGACACTGGTGAGGCGCTCCTGATCCACTGGTGGCTTGGGTGGCCCGGTGGCCAAAGCTCCCGCTTCACACACCGAGGGCCCGGGTTCGATTCCCGGCGGGTGGAAACATTTCGACACGTTTCTTTATACCTGTTGCAGCAAATAGGTACCTGGGTGTTAGTTGACTGGTGTGGGTCGCATCCTGGGGGACAAGATTTGAGGACCCCAATGGAAATAAATTAGTCCTCGACGACGCACTGACTTTCTTGGGTTATCCTGGGTGGCTAACCCTCAGGGGTTAAAAATCCGAACGAAATCTTATATCTTACCTCGGACGTTGGAAAGTGGTAGGCCCGGTGGGCCCTGTACACTAGGAACAAGATATACGGGGCTCGGGAGTACGTGGGTGTATGGTCCTTCTCCTTCAACAAGAATCGCCACATGACGAATCTGTATCGGCCGAGGCTGGTGTACACACGTCTCACCCACATCCACAGGTGCTCCTTAGTTACGAGAACATTTGTGTTCATTGTTAATGTTCGTTTGCCTGAAGTTTACCTGGAGAGGGTTTCGGAGGTCAACGCCCCCGCGGATCGGTCTGAGATCAGACCTCATGGTGGATCAGGGTCTGATCAACCAGGCTGTTACTGCCGGCCGCACGCAAACTGACGTACGAACCACAGCCCGGTTGGTCAGGTACTGACTTTAGGTGCCTGTCCAGTGCCTTCTTGAAGACAGCCAGGGGTCTATTGGTAATCCCCCTTATGTATGCTGGGACGCAACTGAACAGTTTTGGGCCCCGGACACTTATTGTGTCGTCTCTCAATGTGCTTGTGGCGCCCCTGCTTTAGATCGGGGGAATGTTGCATCTCCTGCCGAGTCTTTTGCTTTCACAGGGAATGATTTTCGTGTGCAGCTTTGGTACTAATCCCTCCAAGACCTTCCAAGTGTATATTATCATTTATCTCTCTCGCCTGCGTTCCAGGGAATACAGATCAAGGACCGGTAATTTCGTCATTGTATTTGTGTATATTACTGTATGGTTTTGAGCGCTGAGTAACCTACGCTGTCAAGGTGCTCAGAAAATGTCATGACTACCTATCTAAATTGTAATTTACCATCATCTGCTTATCTTCATATATATATATATATATATATATACATATATATATATATATATATATATATATATATATATATATATATATATATATATATATATATATATATATATATAACATATATATATATATATATATATATATATATATATATATATATATATATATATATATATATATATATATATATATATATATATATATATATAATCACCTATTTGTGGTTGCAGGGGTCGAGTCATAGCTCCTGGCCCCGCCTCTTCACTCACTGATTGCTACTGGGTCCTCTCTGTCCATGTATGTTAGTTACCATTTTGTACTAGGCACATGTGGATTAGACACTAGGCCCGTGTGTGTGTGTGTGTGTGTGTGTATACTCACCTAATTGTACTCGCCTAATTGTGGTTGCAGGGGTCGAGACTCAGCTCCTGGCCCCGCATCATCACTGATCGCTACTAGGTCCTCTCTCTCTCTGCTTCCTGAGCTGTATCATACCTCTTCTTAAAACTATGTATGGTTCCTGCCTCCACTACTTCACTTGCTAGGCTATTCCACTTCCTGACGACTCTATGACTGAAGAAATACTTCCTAACGTCCGTGTGACTCGTCTGAGTCTTCAGCTTCCAGTTGTGACCCCTTGTTTCTGAGTCCCCTCTCTGGAACATCCTATCTCTGTCCACCTTGTCTATTCCCCGCAGTATCTTGTATGTCGTTATCATGTCTCCCCTGACCTTTCTGTCCTCCAGTGTCGTCAGTCCGATTTCCCTTAACCTTTCCTCGTACGACATTCCCTTGAGCTCTGGGACTAGCCTTGTTACAAACCTTTGTACTTTCTCTAACTTCTTGACGTGCTTGACCAGGTGTGGGTTCCAGACTAGTGCTGCATACTCCAGTATGGGCCTAACATACACGCTGTACAGTGTCTTGAACGATTCCTTATTAAGGTATCGGAACGCTATTCTCAGGTTTGCCAGGCGCCCGAATGCTGCAGCAGTTATTTGGTTGATGTGTGCCTCCGGTGACGTGCTCGGTGTTATGGTCACCCCAAGGTCTTTCTCCCTGAGTGAGGTCTGTAGTCTTTGTCCACCTAGCCTATACTCTGTCTGTGGTCTTCTTTGCCCCTCCCCAATCTTCATGACTTTGCATTTGGCAGGATTGAATTCGAGAAGCCAATTTCTGGACCACATGTCCAGCCCTTTTCAGGTCTCTTTGCAGTCCTGCCTCATCCTCATCCGGTTTAATTCTTCTCATCAACTTCACATCATCTGCAAATAGGGACACTTCAGAGTCTATTCCTTCCATCATGTCGTTCGCATACATCAAAAATAGCACTGGTCCTAGAACTGACCCCTGTGGGACCCCGCTCGTCACAGGCGCCCACTGTGATACCTCGTCGCGTACCATGACTCGTTGCTGCCTCCCTGTCAAGTAGTCCCTGATCCATTGCGCCTGATCCTCCAGCTTCTACACTAATCTCTTGTGGGAAACTGTGTCAAAGGCCATCCTGCAGTCTAGGAAGACGCAATCAACCCATCCCTCTCTCTCGTGTCTTACTTCTGTTACCTTGTCATAAAACTCCAGGAGGTTTGTGACACAGGATTTGCCTTCCATGAACCCATGCTGGTTTTCATTTACAATCTTGCTCCGTTCCAGGTGTTCCACCACTCTCCTCCTGATAATCTTCTCCATGACTATGCACACAATACATGTCAGAGACACAGGTCTGTAGTTTAGTGCCTCATTTCTGTTTCCTTTCTTAAATATGGGGACTACATTTGCTGTCTTCCATTTCTCAGGTAGTTGCCCAGTTTCAAGGGATGTGTTGAATATTGTGGTTAGGGGCACGCACAGCATCTCTGCTCCTTCTCTAAGGACCCATGGGGAGATGTTGTCCTGTCCCATCGCCTTTGAAGTATCAAGGTCGCTTAGCAGCTTCTCCACCTCCTCCTCGGTTGTTCGTATGTCATCCAGCACTTGTTGGTATATTCCTTCTTGATGTTCCCTTCTGTGCTGTCTTCCCAAAGCCCTTCTTGTCTCTACTGTAAAAACTTCCTTAAATCTCCTGTTCAGCTCCTCACATACCTCCTGATCATTTCTTGTGAGTTCTCCACCTTCTGTCCTCAATCTGATCACCTGGTCTTTGACTGTTGTCTTCCTCCTGATGTGGCTATACAACAGTTTCGGGTCAGTCATGATTTTCGATGCTATGTCATTTTCATACTGTCGCTGGGCCTCCCTCCTTACCTGTGCATACTCGTTCCTGGCTCTGCGACTGATCTCCCTATTTTCATGTGTTCTCTGCCTTCTGTACTTTTTCCATTCTCTATTGCACTTTGTTTTTGCCTCCTTACACCGTCGGGTAAACCAGGGGCTCGTTCTGGTCTTCCCATTGTTTCTGTTGCCCTTGGGGATAAACCTTTCCACTGCCTCCTTGCATTTTGTTGTTACATATTCCATCATTTCGTTTACTGGCTTTCCTGCCAGTTCTCTGTCCCACGGGACCTCCTGCAGGAAGTTCCTCAACCCTATGTAGTCCCCTCTTTTATAGTCAGGCTTTTCCCATTCAACTCCTGTTACTCTCTCCACTTGCAACTCTACTATGTATTCAAAGCACAGAACCATGTGGTCGCTAGCTCTTAGGGGACTCTCTTACGTGATGTCCTCAATGTCTGAACTGCCCAGGGTGAACACAAGGTCCAATCTTGCTGGTTCATCCTCCCCTCTCACTCTGGTAGTGCCCTTAACATGTTGGTGCATGAGGTTCTCCAGCACCACGTCCAACATCTTGGCTCTCCATGTTTCGGGACCCCCATGTGGTTCCAGGTTTTCCCAGTCAATCTCCCTGTGGTTGAAATCTCCCATAACCAGCAATTTTGCTCTGCTGGAGTGAGCTCTTCTTGCCATCTCAGCAAGTGTGTCCACCACTGCTCTGTTGCTCTCTTCATATTCCTCTCTTGGCCTCCTGCAGTTCTGTGGTGGATTATACATCACTGCAATGACCACCTTGTGCTCCCCAGACTAAAGTGTACCTACTATGTAGTCTCTTTCTCCTGTCTCGTCTATGCCTTCCATTGTGTATGTGTGTGTGGGTTACAGCGTCATATTAAAAGTCTTAAGAAGAGAAGGCATATCAACCAAGTTTTCATGGTAAGGGAGAACCAACATATTTTTAGTTGAATAAGGTTGGTTGTCCCTTTTTTGGATTGTAAAAAGTATTTTTTACAATCCAAAAAGGGCCAACCAACCTTATTCAACTAAAAGTATGTTGGTTCTCCCTTACCATGAAAACTTGGTTGATATGCCTTCTCTTCTAAGAAGAGAAGACGTATCAACCAAGAGACTTTTAATATCAAAGTTGTATTTAAAAATCTTGATACAGTAAAAAAGAAACTTTTGATAAAGAATTTACCCCAAAATGCTGACGGATGTGTCTATAAGTCCCGAACTAAGATTAAAACAACATAAATACAGTATTAGAACTGGACAAGATTCCAATGCTCTATTTATTCATGTGAGAGATTTTAACCATCAAATTGATTTTCAAAAAGTTGAGAAAGTTGTATCAAGCAAGTCCATGGTCGACAGGAATATAATTGAATTTTGTTTCATGAAAAGCAGTTTTGAAAATAATATGAATATTTCCTTTGGTTTATATAAATTGGATTCATTTATAATTAATAAAATTTGGGAAGAATTCAATAATACATTGGACAAATAATAAATCTGAACTCTTGGGTAGAGTACTGGGGTTGGGCAAATATAATTTTTAGTGGGATGTCGTGAAGGACCTGTCTAGTTGGGTCAATGGGCCTGCTGCAGTGTTCCTCCCTTCTGATGAGTCGGGTGTCGTGGCACGTCAGGTGATGCTTTGTT
>NC_091299.1:44234316-44414041 GCF_038502225.1 Cherax quadricarinatus | reverse complement strand
GGAAGATGATGTGGTCGTTTAGGTAGTCGATGTTGCAGTTGAAGAGGTAGTTGAGGTTGTGGTAGCAAAGATAGTTGATGTTATAGTGGTAAAGGTAGTTAGTGTTGTGGCAGAGATAATTGATACTGAAGTCGAAGAGATAGTTGGCATAATGGAAGTGGTATTGGAAACAGACGTAGATGAAGTTGAGGTTGTAGTGGAAGTTAATGTTATGGTGGTAAAGGAAGTTAATGTTGTGGTAGCAGAGGTAGCTGAAATTGTGGTAGTTGAAGAAATTAATACTGAGGTGGTAGAAGTAGTCGGTGTAGTTGTGGAAGGGGTAGTTGATATTGTGGTGGTAGAATGAATTGATGTATTCGCTGAGGCAGTTGATGTAATGGCTGTAGAAATAGTTGCTGTTGTGCTGGTAGAAGTTATTGAATTTGTAGTAGTAAATGTAATGAATGTTGTAGTGAAAGAGGAAGTTGATGTTGTGGTAATAGAGGCACTTAGTGTTGTAGAGGTAGGCCTAATTAACGTTTTATTTGGAGAGGTAGTTGAAGTTGTGAATGTAGTGTTAATTGATGATGTAGTTGAAGAGACAGCCGACGTTGTGATGGTAGAGGTAGTTGATGTTGTAGTCCAAGAAGTAGTTGATGTAGTAGACAAATAGGTAGTTGATTTTTTCGTCGAAGAGGTAGTTGATGTTGTAATCGAAGAGATAGTTGATGTTGCTGTAGAGGCATTTGATGCTATTGTTTTAGAAGTTGTTGATGTGGTGATAGAAAAAGGTGATGTTGCGGTGAAGCTTGCTGACGGGGAGGTCGAACTTGTTGATGCTATTGTGATAGAGGTACTTGATGTTTTAGAGGTAAATGTGGTTGATGTGGTGAAGGAGATTGCTGAAGTTTTACTTGACAAGATATTAGCTGTTGTGGCACTTGAGGTAGTTGATGTTGTGGTGGAAGAGGTAGTTGATGTAGTGGAGGTAGAGGATGTTGATGTTACAGTGGTTTTAGTAGTGATGGTAAAGGGAGTTGATGTACCTGATGTTTTGGAGGTAGATATAGTTGTTGTTGTAGTTGAGGTAGTGGAGGTCGTTGATGCTGTAGAGTAGTTGATCTTGTGGTCAGAGAAGCTAATGAAGTGGAAGAGGAAGTTGATATGCTGGTGTTGGAGGATATTGAAATGGTGATGATAGAGGTAATTGAAGTGGTGCTATTGGTTGAAGTGGTAGTTAATGTGATGGTGGTGGTAGATATAGCCGAAATTGAGGAAGATGATATTACGGTTATAGAGATGGAACAGGTAGCTGATGTTGTAGATGGAACGGGTAGCCGATGTTGTAGATGGAACGGGTAGCCGATGTTGTAGATGGAACGGGTAGCTGATGTTGTAGATGGAACGAGTTGCTGATGTTGTGGAAGAAAGAGATGATGTATTCGAAGAGGTATTTGATGTGACTGTAAAAATAGTTGATGTGCTGGTAGAGGTTGTTGTAGTTGTTGTGGTAAATGTAATGGATGTTGTAGTGGAAGAGAAAGTTGACGTGACAGTAATTGTAGTTGATATTGTCGTGATAGAAGTAGTTGATGAGGTGGTAGACGTAGTTGATGTGGTGGTAGATGTAGTTGATATTGCGTAGTTGATGTGGTGGAGATCATGAAGTTTTAGTCCCTGTTATGGTGGTTGAGGTAGTTGATATTGTGGTGGTAGACGTAGCTGATGTGGTGGAAGAGGTAACTGAGGTAGTCAAAAAAGGTAGTTGTTGCTGAAGCGAGAGAGGTAGGTGATGTGGTGGCAGAGGTAGTTAACTTTGTAGTGGAAGAGGAAGTTGCTGTTGAGATAGAAGAGATTGTTGATGTTAAAATTTTAGAGGATGTTGATGTTGTGGTGATGGATTAACTTGATGAAGGTGAAGAGGTCCTTGATGTAGTGGAGGTAGTTGATGTTATGGAGGCAAAGGCTGTTGATTTTCCAGTAGTAGATGTAGCTGATGCAGTGGTATAGGTAGCTGATGTAGTCATTGAAGAGGGAGTTAGATTTTTAATGGACAAGGTAGTCACTGTTGTGGTATAAGTAGGTGATGTGGTGGTAGACGTAGGTGATGTGGTGGTAGACATAGGTGATGTGGTGGTAGACGTAGGTGAAGTGGTGGTAGACGTAGGTGAAGTGGTGGTAGACGTAGGTGAAGTGGTGGTAGACGTAGGTGAAGTGGTGGTAGACGTAGGTGATGTGGTGGTAGACATAGGTGATGTGGTGGTAGACGTAGGTGAAGTGGTGGTAGACGTAGGTGATGTGGTGGTAGACGTAGGTGATGTGGTGATAGACGTAGGTGAAGTGGTGGTAGACGTAGGTGATGTGGTGGTAGACGTAGGTGATGTGGTGGTAGACGTAGTGATGTGGTGATAAACATAGATAATTTGGTGGAAAAAGTAATAGATGTTTTCGTTGAAGAGGCAGTTGATGTAGTGGCAAAGGTAGTTGATATGGTAAAAGTAATTGATGTTGTAGGTGAAGTAATTGATTTTGTGGTTGTAGAGGTAGATATTGTGATGGTAGACGTGGTAGAAATTTTGGTAGAAGTGGTTAATTTTGTAATCAAAGAGGTAGATGATGTTGTGGTGGTGGAGGTAGTTGATGTTATGATTAAGTTCGTTGTTGGTGTTGTAGTGATATAGAGGTACCTGATGTTCTGAAGGTAGTTATTCTGTATGTGGTAGTGGGGGTC
This sequence comes from Cherax quadricarinatus, assembly GCF_038502225.1. NCBI lineage: Eukaryota > Metazoa > Arthropoda > Malacostraca > Decapoda > Parastacidae > Cherax > Cherax quadricarinatus. The sequence continues at coordinate 44,411,331 of NC_091299.1, read as the reverse complement.
ATTGATGTTGTAGTTGAGTATGTAGTTGCTGTTGTGGTGGAAGATGTAGTTCATATTTTTATAGCAGACGTAGATGACATGGTGGTAGAGGTAGGTAATGTGTTGGTAGAGGAAGATGAAATTGTGGTGGTGACAGAGGTAGTGTACGTTGTGATGGAAGAGGAAGTTGATGTATTGGTGGTAGAAGTAGTTGATGCTGTAGTAATAGACGTACTTGTGGTAGTGGTAGAGGTAGATGTCATGGTAGTGGTAAATGATATTGTTGTACTAGAGGGCGATGATGTTGTAGCGGTAAAGGTAGTTGATGTGGTAGTTGAAGTGGAACTTGACGGTTTAGTGGTAAATGAAGCTGATGTTGTAGGGGCAGATGTAGATGATATTGTGGCAGATGAAGCTGATGTTGTAGTTGAAGAGTTAGTTAATGTAACGGAGGTTGAAATTGTTGATGATGCAGTGGTAGAGTTAGATGATACAGTTAAAGAAGTACTTGTTAATGTTGTGGTTGTAAAGGAAGCTAATCTTGTGCTAGTAGAACTTGTTGATGTTTTAGTAATAAAGGTATGTGATGTTTTGATGTGGTGGTGATCACTGATGCTGTAGTTGAAGATGTAACTGATGTAATGGAAGTAGTTGATTTGGTGGTGGCAGAGGTAGTCAATGTGCTTGTGGTAGAAGTAGCTGAAGTTTTGGTAGTGGACTGACTTAATGTTGTGGTGGAACGGGTAGTTGTTGAGGTGTTAGAGGTAGTTGCTGTTGAGGGAATTAATGTTGATGTGGAGAAGGTAACTGATGTTATGACTGTAGATGTAGCTGATGTGCTGTTGATAGAAAAGGTCGATAGTGATAGGTTGTTGATAGTGTAGGGGGTAGAGGCAATTGAGGCTGGGGTTGTATAGCTGAAGTTGGGGTTGTATACGTGATTGATGACCTGGTGGTATACGTAGTTGATGCTGTTGTTGTGGTAGTGAAAGGCGATGTTGTGGATGTACAGGTAACTGATGTTGTTTTGATTGGGGTCTCTGATGTTATGGAGGCAGAGGATGTCGTTGTCGTAGAGGTAACCAATGTTGTCGTGGCAGAGGGATTTGATGTGGTAAATGTAAAGGAAATTGATGTCTTGATGGTGGTGGTAGTAGGAGTAACTGTTGTAGTTTTGGTAGTAGTAGGTGTGGTTGTGATAGTACTGTTGTTGTTATATGTGAGAGGTGTTTACTGTAGTGATGTGACAGGTGTTTACTGTAGTGATGTGACAGAGGTGTTTACTGTAGTGATGTGACAGGTGTTTACTGTAGTGTTTACTGTAGTGATGTGACAGGTAGTGTTTACTGTAGTGATGTGACAGGTGTTTACTGTAGTGATGTGACAGAGGTGTTTACTGTAGTGATGTGACAGGTGTTTACTGTAGTGATGTGACAGAGGTGTTTACTGTAGTGATGTGACAGGTGTTTACTGTAGTGATGTGACAGGTGTTTACTGTAGTGATGTGACAGAGGTGTTTACTGTAGTGTGACAGGTGTTTACTGTAGTGATGTGACAGAGGTGTTTACTGTAGTGAGGTGACAGGTGTTTACTGTAGTGATGTGACAGAGGTGTTTACTGTAGTGATGTGACAGAGGTGTTTACTGTAGTGATGTGACAGGTGTTTACTGTAGTGTTTACTGTAGTGATGTGACAGAGGTGTTTACTGTAGTGATGTGACAGAGGTGTTTACTGTAGTGATGTGACAGACTGTAGTGATGTGACAGAGGTGTTTACTGTAGTGATGTGACAGAGGTGTTTACTGTAGTGATGTGACAGAGGTGTTTGTTTACTGTAGTGATGTGACAGGTGTTTACTGTAGTGATGTGACAGAGGTGTTTACTGTAGTGATGTGACAGGTGTTTACTGTAGTGATGTGACAGAGGTGTTTACTGTAGTGATGTGACAGGTGTTTACTGTAGTGATGTGACAGAGGTGTTTACTGTAGTGATGTGACAGGTGTTTACTGTAGTGATGTGACAGAGGTGTTTACTGTAGTGATGTGACAGAGGTGTTTACTGTAGTGATGTGACAGGTGTTTACTGTAGTGATGTGACAGAGGTGTTTACTGTAGTGATGTGACAGGTGTTTACTGTAGTGATGTGACAGAGGTGTTTACTGTAGTGATGTGACAGGTGTTTACTGTTTACTGTAGTAGATGTGACAGAGGTGTTTACTGTAGTGATGTGACAGGTGTTTACTGTAGTGATGTGACAGAGGTGTTTACTGTAGTGATGTGACAGAGGTGTTTACTGTAGTGATGTGACAGAGGTGTTTACTGTAGTGATGTGACAGGTGTTTACTGTAGTGATGTGACAGAGGTGTTTACTGTAGTGATGTGACAGAGGTGTTTACTGTAGTGATGTGACAGGTGTTTACTGTAGTGATGTGACAGAGGTGTTTACTGTAGTGATGTGACAGAGGTGTTTACTGTAGTGATGTGACAGAGGTGTTTACTGTAGTGATGTGACAGAGGTGTTTACTGTAGTGATGTGACAGAGGTGTTTACTGTAGTGATGTGACAGAGGTGTTTACTGTAGTGATGTGACAGAGGTGTTTACTGTAGTGATGTGGCAGAGGTGTTTACTGTAGTGATGTGACAGAGGTGTTTACTGTAGTGATGTGACAGGTGTTTACTGTAGTGATGTGACAGAGGTGTTTACTGTAGTGATGTGACAGGTGTTTACTGTAGTGATGTGACAGAGGTGTTTACTGTAGTGATGTGACAGAGGTGTTTACTGTAGTGATGTGACAGAGGTGTTTACTGTAGTGATGTGACAGGTGTTTACTGTAGTGATGTGACAGAGGTGTTTACTGTAGTGATGTGACAGAGGTGTTTACTGTAGTGATGTGACTGTAGTGATGTGACAGGTGTTTACTGTAGTGATGTGACAGTGGTGTTTTCTGTAGTGATGTGACAGGTGTTTACTGTAGTGATGTGACAGAGGTGTTTACTGTAGTGATGTGACTGTAGTGATGTGACAGAGGTGTTTACTGTAGTGATGTGACAGAGGTGTTTACTGTAGTGATGTGACAGGTGTTTACTGTAGTGATGTGACAGAGGTGTTTACTGTAGTGATGTGACAGAGGTGTTTACTGTAGTGATGTGACAGGTGTTTACTGTAGTGATGTGACAGGTGTTTACTGTAGTGATGTGACAGAGGTGTTTACTGTAGTGATGTGACAGAGGTGTTTACTGTAGTGATGTGACAGGTGTTTACTGTAGTGATGTGACAGAGGTGTTTACTGTAGTGATGTGACAGAGGTGTTTACTGTAGTGATGTGACAGAGGTGTTTACTGTAGTGATGTGACAGAGGTGTTTACTGTAGTGATGTGACAGAGGTGTTTACTGTAGTGATGTGACAGAGGTGTTTACTGTAGTGATGTGACAGAGGTGTTTACTGTAGTGATGTGACAGAGGTGTTTACTGTAGTGATGTGACAGAGGTGTTTACTGTAGTGATAGCAAGTGATGTTGTGGTGGCAATTGATGATGTTGTCGTTACAGCGAGTATGGATCTTGTACCTTGAGTTGTTGGTGACGTTGGAGGTTTTGGAGTTGTTGTTGATGGCGTTACAGGCTTTGATTTTGTTGATGTTGGAGGTTTTGGTTTCGTTGATGTTGGAGGTTTTGGTTTTGTTGATGTTGGAGGTTTTGGTTTCGTTGATGTTGGAGGTTTTGGTTTTGTTGATGTTGGAGGTTTTGGTTTTGTTGATGTTGGAGGTTTTGGTTTCGTTGATGTTGGAGGTTTTGGTTTTGTTGATGTTGGAGGTTTTGGTTTTGTTGACGTTGGAGGTTTTGGTTTTGTTGATGTTGGAGGTTTTGGTTTTGTTGATGTTGGAGGTTTTGGTTTTGTTGACGTTGGAGGTTTTGGTTTTGTTGACGTTGGAGGTTTTGGTTTTGTTGATGTTGGAGGTTTTGGTTTTGTTGACGTTGGAGGTTTTGGTTTTGTTGATGTTGGAGGTTTTGGTTTTGTTGATGTTGGAGGTTTTGGTTTTGTTGATGTTGGAGGTTTTGGTTCTGTTGATGTTGGAGGTTTTGGTTTTGTTGATGTTGGAGGTTTTGTAGTTGTTGGCGATGATGGAGGTTTTGGTTTTGTTGACGTTGGAGGTTTTGGTTTTGTTGATGTTGGAGGTTTTGGTTTTGTTGACGTTGGAGGTTTTGGTTTTGTTGATGTTGGAGGTTTTGTAGTTGTTGGCGATGATGGAGGTTTTGGTTTTGTTGACGTTGGAGGTTTTGGTTTTGTTGACGTTGGAGGTTTTGGTTTTGTTGATGTTGGAGGTTTTGGTTTTGTTGATGTTGGAGGTTTTGGTTTTGTTGATGTTGGAGGTTTTGTAGTTGTTGGCGATGATGGAGGTTTTGGTTTTGTTGACGTTGGAGGTTTTGGTTTTGTTGATGTTGGAGGTTTTGTAGTTGTTGGCGATGATGGAGGTTTTGGTTTTGTTGACGTTGGAGGTTTTGGTTTTGTTGATGTTGGAGGTTTTGGTTTTGTTGATGTTGGAGGTTTTGTAGTTGTTGGCGATGATGGAGGTTTTGGTTTTGTTGACGTTGGAGGTTTTGGTTTTGTTGACGTTGGAGGTTTTGGTTTTGTTGATGTTGGAGGTTTTGGTTTTGTTGACGTTGGAGGTTTTGGTTTTGTTGATGTTGGAGGTTTTGTAGTTGTTGGCGATGATGGAGGTTTTGGTTTTGTTGACGTTGGAGGTTTTGGTTTTGTTGATGTTGGAGGTTTTGGTTTTGTTGATGTTGGAGGTTTTGGTTTTGTTGACGTTGGAGGTTTTGGTTTTGTTGACGTTGGAGGTTTTGGTTTTGTTGATGTTGGAGGTTTTGGTTTTGTTGATGTTGGAGGTTTTGGTTTTGTTGATGTTGGAGGTTTTGGTTTTGTTGATGTTTTAGGTTTTGGTTTTGTTGATGTTGGAGGTTTTGTAGTTGTTGGCGATGATGGAGGTTTTGGTTTTGTTGACGTTGGAAGTTTTGGTTTTGTTGATGTTGGAGGTTTTGGTTTTGTTGACGTTGGAGGTTTTGGTTTTGTTGATGTTGGAGGTTTTGTAGTTGTTGGCGATGATGGAGGTTTTGGTTTTGTTGACGTTGGAGGTTTTGGTTTTGTTGATGTTGGAGGTTTTGTAGTTGTTGGCGATGATGGAGGTTTTGGTTTTGTTGACGTTGGAGGTTTTGGTTTTGTTGATGTTGGAGGTTTTGGTTTTGTTGATGTTGGAGGTTTTGTAGTTGTTGGCGATGATGGAGGTTTTGGTTTTGTTGACGTTGGAGGTTTTGGTTTTGTTGACGTTGGAGGTTTTGGTTTTGTTGATGTTGGAGGTTTTGGTTTTGTTGACGTTGGAGGTGTTGGTTTTGTTGATGTTGGAGGTTTTGGTTTTGTTGATGTTGGAGGTTTTGGTTTTGTTGACGTTGGAGGTTTTGGTTTTGTTGACGTTGGAGGTTTTGGTTTTGTTGATGTTGGAGGTTTTGGTTTTGTTGATGTTGGAGGTTTTGTAGTTGTTGGCGATGATGGAGGTTTTGGTTTTGTTGACGTTGGAGGTTTTGGTTTTGTTGACGTTGGAGGTTTTGGTTTTGTTGACGTTGGAGGTTTTGGTTTTGTTGACGTTGGAGGTGTTGGCTTTGTTGATGTTGGAGGTTTTGGTTTTGTTGATGTTGGAGGTTTTGGTTTTGTTGACGTTGGAGGTTTTGGTTTTGTTGACGTTGGAGGTTTTGGTTTTGTTGACGTTGGAGGTTTTGGTTTTGTTGATGTTGGAGGTTTTGGTTTTGTTGATGTTGGAGGTTTTGGTTTTGTTGATGTTGGAGGTTTTGTAGTTGTTGGCGATGATGGAGGTTTTGGTTTTGTTGATGTTGGAGGTTTTGGTTTTGTTGATGTTGGAGGTTTTGGGTTTGTTGATGTTGGAGGTTTTGGTTTTGTTGATGTTGGAGGTTTTGGTTTTGTTGATGTTGGAGGTTTTGGTTTTGTTGATGTTGGAGGTTTTGGTTTTGTTGATGTTGGAGGTTTTGGTTTTGTTGATGTTGGAGGTTTTGGTTTTGTTGATGTTGGAGGTTTTGGTTTTGTTGATGTTGGAGGTTTTGGTTTTGTTGATGTTGGAGGTTTTGGTTTTGTTGACGTTGGAGGTTTTGTTTTTGTTGATGTTGGAGGTTTCGGAGACGTTGGAGGCTTTGTTGTTCTTGGCGGTGGTGATATTGGAGGTTTCAGTTTCGTAGATGTCGTTGGTATTGACTTTGTTGTCGCAGCCTGACGACCTGCAAATATTATGTTAATTTCAGTGTCAAATAAACTTTAATTTAAAAAAGATAGACACTGTGTAAGTAAGATAGACACTAAGTAAGATAGACACTGTGTAAGTAAGATAGACACTAAGTAAGATAGACACTGTATAAGTAAGATAGACACAGTACGCTGAGGTCAGTGATCAAGTGCGGTCATACCGCTAAGCTCTTGGGAGTTACCGTGGGCTGTTATCCATATCATGGCTTGTTGTAGTGCTTTAGAATCTCAGGTTCAAGTGTTGAAGAAGGAGATTCTACTTCTTCAGGCGGAAAATAGGAAGCTGAAGCTTATGCATAGATGAGTTTGGGAGTGAGTGTGAGAAGGATTTAGCTGGTAAGGAGGAAATGTTCACCAGCAGTGATAGTGGCAGCCGCTTTAATTGGCAAGTGGTTCACAGTTCAGGAAGAAGGAAGATGAGGAGAGTTAATAGAGAAGATGTGAAGGTAGGAAATCGATTCTCTGTTCTCCAAGACGAGTGTACTTCAGTGGTTAGTGAGGTTGAAGGTACCACTGATTCCTCTGCTAATCAAGGTAAGAATGTTTTAACAGTAGGAGATTCTCAGGTAAGATATATGGACTGTGCATTTTGAAACAGAGACAGAAAGGTCAGACAGAGAGTGTGTCTTCCTGGAGCTGGTGTTGGTGACATAGTCAGCAGGTTGGATAATATTATGGCAGGTAATGGGAACAAGCCCATTATCTGTTTTAGTGCTGGGGGTAATGACACTGGGAAGGGCAGGAGAGAGGAGCTGCTGGATAAGTACAGGTCAGCCATAGAAGTACTTAGGTCTAAGAGAGGGATCCCAGTCATATGTAGCATCTTGCCTAGAAAGGGAGTGGGCAATGAATGGATGTCTAGGGCAATTGGTATAAATCGCTGGCTAGACAGCTACTGCAAGGAACTTGCAATCCCATTCATTGATAACTGGGACGTTTTCTTTGGCAAACGTGATATGTATGCAAGGGATGGGGTTCATCTCTCTGGGGATGGAGTGGTTGCATTAGCCAATTCAATTGAGAGGGTAATTGATGACTTGTCTAGGAATTTAAACTGATAGATTATAGAGGTATGGGTGTTTGTGGGAAACAATCAGGCTGCAGCATTAAGGTTAAAAACAGCAGTTATTACCGGGATACCTCAGGGATATGTTTAAAAGACAATATTCAAAATAAAGTTCCTAGTAATGGTAAATCAATTGATCAACAAACAAAGAGAGATAGTAGAGGGCAACAAGTGACTAGCTCCCTTAAGGTTTACTATACAAATAGTAGAAGTCTAAGAAATAAGATAGATGAGCTAAAATTACTTGCAAGTGTAGGTAATATAGATATTATTGGTATAACAGAGACCTGGTTCAACCTGAAAGATAGAGAAATGCCTTCTGAATGCAACATACAGGGTTATAAACTATTCCACACTGATAGGGTCAACAGGAAGGGTGGTGGTGTGGCGATGTATATCAGAGAAAATTTAAATTGTTGTCTTAGATATGATATAAGATTAGAAACATCGAACACAGAATCGGTTTGGTTTCAGATTCTCGAAGGTCGTGACAAATTAATTTTGGGGGTGATTTATAGGCCCCCAAACCTTGATAGGGAGTGTAGTAAGCTGTTATGGGACGAAATTCATAAGGCATCTAGATATGAAAATGTTGTGATAATGGGAGATTTTAACTTTAGACAAATTAATTGGAACAATATGACAGGAAATCTTATGTCTAGTGACTTTCTTGATACGGTTCAGGATTGCTTTTTAGAACAGGTTGTGACAGAACCAACTAGAGGTAACAATCTGCTTGACTTGGTTCTTGCCAACAAAGATTCACTAATTAATAATCTTGAGGTTAATGATGAGCTTGGGGAAAGTGATTACAAATCACTTAGTTTCAATATATCATGGAATTACCCAGATAACTGCAATCAAATCTCTGTCCTAGATTTCCGCTTGGCCGACTTCATGGGACTGAAAAATTACTTGGGTGGGCTAAATTGGGATGTCCTAACTATGGGTCAGGTAGGTGATCTTGGCATCAGAGCATAGTTCTAGCTGCCCAGACAACTTTTGTTCCGAGTAGGGAAATTAGATCTAACAAAAATGATCCCAAATGGATGAACAATAGATTAAAACATTTCATTGGTCAAAAGAGAGGCATATATAGGCGTATCAAAAGAGGGGATGGGCAGTTAAGAAATCAATATATGCAATTAAAGAGAGAAATAAAGAAATAAAGTAAGATTAGGGACAAGACTGGCCCACTTAAGAGTAACTCTGGTCAGATCACTGACAGTGATAAGGATATGTGTGAAATTCTAAATACCTACTTCCTCTCAGTTTTCACCCAGAAAAATACTAGCGATATTCCTGAAATAATAGAGTACGTAGAACAGGATGATAAACTATGTACGATTGCGGTAACTAGTGACACGGTCCTCAGACAAATAGAGAAACTAAAACCTAACAAATCCCCAGGTCCTGATGAACTGTTTGCAAGGGTGTTAAAGGAATGTAAAGAGGAACTTTGCATACCTTTGGTTAATCTTTTAAACATATCACTACAAACTGGCATAGTGCCTGATAAGTGGAAAATGGGAAATGTAATACCTATTTACAAGGCAGGTGACAGGTCCTTGGCTTCGAACTGTAGACCAATAAGCCTTACCTCCATAGTGGGAAAATTTATGGAATCAATAATTGCCGAAGCAATTCGTAGCCATCTTGACAGGCACAGATTGATTAATGAATCTCAACACGGTTTTACAAAGGGGCGTTCCTGTCTTACGAATTTACTAACTTTTTTCACTAAGGTGTTTGAGGAGGCAGATCATGGTAATGAATATGATATTGTGTATATGGACTTCAGTAAGGCTTTCGATAGAGTTCCACACCAGAGACTATTGAGGAAACTTAGGGCACACGGAATAGGAGAAATTTTTTCCTGGGTAGAGGCATGGCTGACAAATAGACAGCAGAGAGTTTGCATAAATGGGGAGAAATCAGAATGGGGGCACGTCACAAGCGGTGTTCCTCAGGGGTCAGTGTTGGGCCCGTTGTTGTTCACAAATTACATAAACGACATAGATGAGGGAATAAATAGCGACATAAGCAAATTTGCTGATGACACCAAAATAGGCCGTCCAATTCATTCTAGTGAGGACATTAGAGCACTCCAGGATGATTTGAATAGACTGACGCAATGGTCGGAGAAGTGGCAGATGCAGTTTAATATTGACAAATGCAAAGTTCTAAATGTTGGACAGTTAAATAACCAGGCCACATATAAACTAAATAATGTAAATCTTAATACTACCGATTGCGAAAAGGATTTAGGAGTTCTGGGTAGCAGTAATCTAAAACCAAGACAACAGTGAATTAGTGTTCGCAATAAAGCTAACAGAATTCTTGGCTTCATATCTAGAAGTATAAATAATAGAAGTCCTCAGGTTGTTCTTCAACTCTATATATCCTTGGTTAGGCCTCATTTAGAGTATGCTGCTCAGTTCTGGTCACAGTATTACAGAATGGATATAAATGCTCTGGAAAACGTACATAGGAGGATGACAAAGATGATCCCATGTATCAGAAATCTTCCCTATGAGGATAGACTGAAGGCCCTGAATCTGCACTCTCTCGAAAGGCGTAGAATTAGGGGGGATATGATGGAGGTGTATAAATGGAAAACAGGAATAAATAAAGGGGATGTAAATAGTGTGCTGAAAATTTCCAGCCAAGACAGGACTCGCAGCAATGGATTCAAGTTGGAAAAATTCAGATTCAGGAAGGATAGAAGTAACAGAGTTGTGGATGAGTGGAACAAGCTCCCGAGTACAGTTATTGAGGCTAAAACGTTGTGTAGTTTTAAAAATAGGTTAGATAAATACATGAGTGGGTGTGAGTTGGACCTGACTAGCTTGTGCTGCTGGGTCTGGTACAGTGCTCCATCCTTGAGTGGGGATGACCAAACAGGGTGGGTAATTGGGATAATCCTGGGGGTGGGTCATTGGTCTAATCCGGGAGGGGGGGACACGGACCTGCTCCTCATGGATCAGAAGGCCTGTTGCAGTGTTCCTTCTTTCTTATGTTCTTATGGAAGTAAGATAGACATTGTGTAAGTAAGATAGACACTGTGTAAGTAAGATAGACACTGTGTAAGTAAGATAGACACTAAGTAAGATAGACACTGTGTAAGTAAGATAGACACTAAGTAAGATAGACACTGTGTAAGTAAGATAGACACTGTGTAAGTAAGATAGACACTGTGTAAGTAAGATTGACACTGTGTAAGTAAGATAGACACTGTGTAAGTAAGATAGACACTGTGTAAGTAAGATAGACACTGTGTAAGTAAGATAGACACTGTGTAAGTAAGACAGAAACTGTGTAAGTAAGATAGACACTGTGTAAGTAAGATAGACACTGTGTAAGTAAGATAGACACGGTGTAAGAAAGATAGGCACTGTGTAAGTAAGACAGACACTGTGTAAGTAAGATAGACACTAAGTAAGATAGACACTGTGTAAGTAAGATAGACACTGTGTAAGTAAGATAGACACTGTGTAAGAAAGATAGGCACTGTGTAAGTAAGACAGACACTGTGTAAGTAAGATAGACACTAAGTAAGATAGACACTGTGTAAGATAGACACTGTGTAAGTAAGATAGACACTGTGTAAGTAAGATAGACACTTTGCAAGTAAGATAGACACTGTGTAAGATAGACACTGTGTAAGTAAGATAGACACTGTGTAAGTAAGATAGACACTGTGTAAGTAAGATAGACACTGTGTAAGTAAGACAGAAACTGTGTAAGATAGACACATTGTAAGTAAGATAGACAATGTGTAAGTAAGATAGACACTGTGTAAGTAAGATAGACACTGTAAGTAAGATAGACACAGTGTAAGTAAGATAGACACTGTGTAAGTAAGATAGACACTGTGTAAGTAAGACAGAAACTGTGTAAGTAAGATAGACACTTTGTAAGTAAGATAGACACTGTGTAAGTAAGATAGGGACTGTGTAAGTAAGATAGACACTGTGTAAGTAAGATAGACACTGTGTAAGTAAGATAGACACTGTATAAGTAAGATAGACACTTTGTAAGTAAGATAGACACTGTGTAAGAAAGATAGGCACTGTGTAAGTAAGACAGACACTATGTAAGTAAGATAGACACTAAGTAAGATAGACACTGTGTAAGTAAGCTAGACACTGTGTAAGTAAGATAGACACTGTGTAAGTAAGATAGACACTGTGTAAGTAAGATTGACACTGTGTAAGTAAGATAGACACTGTGTAAGTAAGATAGACACTGTGTAAGTAAGATAGACACTGTGTAAGTAAGATAGACACTGTGTAAGTAAGACAGAAACTGTGTAAGTAAGATAGACACTGTGTAAGTAAGATAGACACTGTGTAAGTAAGATAGACACGGTGTAAGAAAGATAGGCACTGTGTAAGTAAGACAGACACTGTGTAAGTAAGATAGACACTAAGTAAGATAGACACTGTGTAAGTAAGATAGACACTGTGTAAGTAAGATAGACACTGTGTAAGAAAGATAGGCACTGTGTAAGTAAGACAGACACTGTGTAAGTAAGATAGACACTAAGTAAGATAGACACTGTGTAAGATAGACACTGTGTAAGTAAGATAGACACTGTGTAAGTAAGATAGACACTTTGCAAGTAAGATAGACACTGTGTAAGATAGACACTGTGTAAGTAAGATAGACACTGTGTAAGTAAGATAGACACTGTGTAAGTAAGATAGACACTGTGTAAGTAAGACAGAAACTGTGTAAGATAGACACATTGTAAGTAAGATAGACAATGTGTAAGTAAGATAGACACTGTGTAAGTAAGATAGACACTGTAAGTAAGATAGACACTGTGTAAGTAAGATAGACACTGTGTAAGTAAGATAGACACTGTGTAAGTAAGACAGAAACTGTGTAAGTAAGATAGACACTTTGTAAGTAAGATAGACACTGTGTAAGTAAGATAGGGACTGTGTAAGTAAGATAGACACTGTGTAAGTAAGACAGACACTGTGTAAGTAAGATAGACACTGTATAAGTAAGATAGACACTTTGTAAGTAAGATAGACACTGTGTAAGAAAGATAGGCACTGTGTAAGTAAGACAGACACTGTGTAAGTAAGATAGACACTAAGTAAGATAGACACTGTGTAAGTAAGCTAGACACTGTGTAAGTAAGATAGACACTGTGTAAGTAAGATAGACACTGTGTAAGTAAGATAGACACTGTATAAGTAAGATAGACACTGTGTAAGTAAAATAGACACTGTGTAAGAAAGATAGACACTGTGTAAGTAAGACAGACACTGTGTAAGATAGACACTGTGTAAGTAAGATAGGCACTGTGTAAGTAAGATAGACACTGTATAAGTAAGATAGACACTGTGTAAGTAAGATAGACACTGTGTAAGAAAGATAGGCACTGTGTAAGAAAGACAGACACTGTGTAAGTAAGATAGACACTAAATAAGATAGACACTGTGTAAGATAGACACTGTGTAAGTAAGTTAGACACTGTGTAAGTAAGATAGACACTGTGTAAGTAAGATAGACACTGTGTAACATAGACACTGTGTAAGTAAGATAGACACTGTGTAAGTAAGATAGACACTGTGTAAGTAAGATAGACACTGTGTAAGTAAGACAGAAACTGTGTAAGATAGACACTTTGTAAGTAAGATAGACAATGTGCAAGTAAGATAGACACTGTGTAAGTAAGATAGACACTGTAAGTAAGATAGACACTGTGTAAGTAAGATAGACACTGTGTAAGTAAGATAGACACTGTGTAAGTAAGACAGAAACTGTGTAAGTAAGATAGACACTTTGTAAGTAAGATAGACACTGTGTAAGTAAGATAGGGACTGTGTAAGTAAGATAGACACTGTGTAAGTAAGATAGACACTGTAAGTAAGATAGACACTGTGTAAGTAAGATAGACACTGTATAAGTAAGATAGACACTGTGTAAGTAAGATAGACACTGTGTAAGAAAGATAGGCACTGTGTAAGTAAGACAGACACTGTGTAAGTAAGATAGACACTAAGTAAGATAGACACTGTGTAAGTAAGATAGACACTCTGTAAGTAAGATAGACACTGTAAGTAAGATAGACACTGTGTAAGTAAGATAGACACTGTGTAAGTAAGATAGACACTGTGTAAGTAAGATAGACACTGTGTAAGTAAGATAGACACTGTGTAAGTAAGATAGACACTGTGTAAGTAAGATAGACACTGTGTAAGTAAGACAGAAACTGTGTAAGTAAGATAGACACTGTATAAGTAAGATAGACACTGTGTAAGTAAAATAGACACACTGTAAGAAAGATAGACACTGTGTAAGTAAGACAGACACTGTGTAAGAAAGACACTGTGTAAGTAAGATAGGCACTGTGTAAGTAAGATAGACACTGTGTAAGTAAGATAGACACTGTGTAAGATAGACACTGTGTAAGTAAGATAGACACTGTGTAAGTAAGATAGACACTGTGTAAGTAAGATAGACACTGTGTAAGTAAGATAGACACTGTGTAAGTAAGACAGAAACTGTGTAAGACAGAAACTGTGTAAGACAGAAACTGTGTAAGTATGACAGTAAAAGTGTAAGTATGGCAGTATAAGTATGGAAGTATAAGTGTAAGTATGGCAGTATAAGTGTAAGTATGGAAGTATAAGTGTAAGTATGGCAGTATAAGTGTAAGTATGGCAGTATAAGTGTAAGTATGGCAGTATAAGTGTAAGTATGACAGTATAAGTGTAAGTATGGCAGTATAAGTGTAAGTATGGCAGTGTAAGTGTAAGTATGGCAGTATAAGTGTAAGTATGGCAGTATAAGTATGGCAGTATAAGTATGGCAGTAAAAGTGTAAGTATGGCAGTATAAGTGTAAGTATGGCAGTATAAGTGTAAGTATGGCAGTATAAGTGTAAGTATGGCAGTACAAGTGTAAGTGTGGCAGTATAAGTGTAAGTATGGCAGTATAAGTGTAAGTATGGCAGTATAAGTGTAAGTATGGCAGTATAAGTATAAGTATGGCAGTATAAGTATGGCAGTATAAGTGTAAGTATGGCAGTATAAGTGTAAGTGTGGCAGTATAAGTGTAAGTATGGCAGTATATGTATGGCAGTATAAGTGTAAGTATGGCAGTATAAGTATGGTAGTATAAGTGTAAGTATGGCAGTATAAGTGTAAGTATGGCAGTATAAGTGTAAGTGTGGCAGTATAAGTGTAAGTATGGCAGTATAAGTGTAAGTATGGCAGTATAAGTGTAAGTATGGCAGTATAAGTGTAAGTAGGGCACTATAAGTGTAAGTATGGCAGTATAAGTATGGCAGTATAAGTATGGCAGTATAAGTATGGCAGTATAAGTGTAAGTATGGCAGTATAAGTGTAAGTGTGGCAGTATAAGTGTAAGTATGGCAGTATAAGTATGGCAGTATAAGTGTAAGTATGGCAGTATACGTGTAAGTGTGGCAGTATAAGTGTAAGTATGGCAGTATAAGTATGGCAGTATATGTGTAAGTATGGCAGTATAAGTGTAAGTATGGCAGTATAAGTATGGCAGTATAAGTGTAAGTATGGCAGTATAAGTATGGCAGTATAAGTGTAAGTATGGCAGTATAAGTATGGCAGTATAAGTGTAATTATGGCAGTATAAGTGTAAGTGTGGCAGTATAAGTGTAAGTATGGCAGTATAAGTATGGCAGTATAAGTATGGCAGTATAAGTGTAATTATGGCAGTATAAGTGTAAGTGTGGCAGTATAAGTGTAAGTATGGCAGTATAAGTATGGCAGTATAAGTGTAAGTATGGCAGTATAAGTATGGCAGTATAAGTGTAAGTATGGCAGTATATGTATGGCAGTATAAGTGTAAGTATGGCAGTATAAGTGTAAGTGTGGCAGTATAAGTGTAAGTATGGCAGTATAAGTATGGCAGTATAAGTATGGCGGTATAAGTGTAATTATGGCAGTATAAGTGTAAGTGTGGCAGTATAAGTTTAAGTATGGCAGTATAAGTGTAAGTATGGCAGTATAAGTGTAAGTATGGCAGTATAAGTGTAAGTGTGGCAGTATAAGTATGGCAGTATAAGTGTAAGTCTGGCAGTATAAGTGTAAGTATGGCAGTATAAGTGTAAGTGTGGCAGTATAAGTGTAAGTATGGCAGTATAAGTGTATGGCAGTATAAGTGTAAGTATGGCAGTATAAGTGTAAGTATGGCAGTATAAGTGTAAGTATGGCAGTATAAGTGTAAGTATGGCAGTATAAGTGTAAGTATGGCAGTATAAGTGTAAGTATGGCAGTATAAGTATGGCAGTATAAGTGTAAGTATGGCAGTATAAGTGTAAGTATGGCAGTATAAGTGTAAGTATAGCAGTATAAGTGTAAGTATGGCAGTATAAGTGTAAGTATGGCAGTATAAGTGTAAGTATGGCGGTATAAGTGTAAGTATGGCAGTATAAGTGTAAGTATGGAAGTATAAGTGTAAGTATGGCAGTATAAGTGTAAGTATGGCAGTATAAGTGTATGGCAGTATAAGTGTAAGTATGGCAGTATAAGTGTAAGTATGGCAGTATAAGTGTAAGTATGGCAGTATAAGTATGGCAGTATAAGTGTAAGTATGGCAGTATAAGTGTAAGAATGGCAGTATAAGTGTAAGTGTGGCAGTATAAGTGTAAGTATGGCAGTATAAGTGTAAGTATGGCAGTATAAGTGTAACTATGGCAGTATAAGTGTAAGTATGGCAGTATAAGTGTAAGTATGGCAGTATAAGTGTAAGTATGGCAGTATAAGTGTAAGTATGGCAGTATAAGTATGGCAGTATAAGTGTAAGTATGGCAGTATAAGTATGGCAGTATAAGTGTAAGTATGGCAGTATAAGTGTAAGTATGGCAGTATAAGTGTAAGTATGGCAGTATAAGTGCAAGTATGGCAGTATAAGTGTAAGTATTGCAGTATAAGTGTAAGTGTGGCAGTATAAGTGTAAGTATAGCAGTATAAGTGTAAGTGTGGCAGTATAAGTGTAAGTATGGCAGTATAAGTATATGTATGGCAGTATAAGTATGGCAGAATAAGTGTAAGTATGGCAGTATAAGTGTAAGTATGGCAGTATAAGTATAAGTATGGCAGTATAAGTATGGCAGTATAAGTGTAAGTATGGCAGTATAAGTGTAAGTATGGCAGGATAAGTATAAGTATGGCAGTATAAGTGTAAGTATGGCAGTATAAGTATAAGTATGGCAGTATAAGTATGGCAGTATAAGTATAAGTTTGGCAGTATAAGTGTAAGTATGGCAGTATAAGTGTATGGCAGTATAAGTGGAAGTATGGCAGTATAAGTGTAAGTATGGCAGTATAAGTGTAAGTATGGCAATATAAGTATGGCAGTATAAGTGTAAGTATGGCAGTATAAGTGTAAGTATGGCAGTATAAGTGTAAGTATGGCAGTATAAGTATGGCAGTATAAGTGTAAGTATGGCAGTATAAGTGTAAGTATGGCAGTATAAGTGTAAGTATGGCTGTATAAGTATGGCAGTATAAGTATGGCAGTATAAGTATGGCAGTATAAGTATGGCAGTATAAGTATGGCAGTATAAGTATGGCAGTATAAGTATGGCAGTATAAGTATGGCAGTATAAGTATGGCAGTATAAGTATGGCTGTATAAGTATGGCAGTATAAGTATGGCACTATAAGTATGGCAGTATAAGTATGGCAGTATAAGTATGGCAGTATAAGTATGGCAGTATAAGTATGGCAGTATAAGTATGGCAGTATAAGGGTCGTCCAGTTCAACATTAACACAGTATATACTGACCCTGTTTACATTATTGTGGAAATATAATTGTACCAATCTCCCATCCAGGTAGAGTCTCCCATCCAGGTAGAGTCTCCCATCCAGGTAGAGTCTCCCATCCAGGTAGAGTCTCCCATCCAGGTAGAGTTTCCCATCCAGGTAGAGTCTCCCATCCAGGTAGAGTCTCCCATCCAGGTAGAGTCTCCCATCCAGGTAGAGTCTCCCATCCAGGTAGAGTCTCCCATCCAGGTAGAGTCTCCCATCCAGGTAGAGCCTCCCATCCAGGTAGAGTCTCCCATCCAGGTAGAGTCTCCCATCCAGGTAGAGTCTCCCATCCAGGTAGAGTCTCCCATCCAGGTAGAGTCTCCCATCGAGGTAGAGTCTCCCATCCAGGTAGAGTCTACCATCCAGGTAGAGTCTCCCATCCAGGTAGAGTCTCCCATCCTGGTAGAGTCTCTCATCCAGGTAGAGTCTCCCATCCAGGTAGAGTCTCCCATCCAGGTAGAGTCTCCCATCCAAGTAGAGTCTCCCATCCAGGTAGAGTCTCCCATCCAGGTAGAGTCTCCCATCCAGGCAGAGTCTCCCATCCAGGCAGAGTCTCCCATCCAGGCAGAGTCTCCCATCCAGGCAGAGTCTCCCATCCAGGTAGAGTCTCCCATCCAGGTAGAGTCTCCCATCCAGGTAGAGTCTCCCATCCAGGTAGAGTCTCCCATCCAGGTAGAGTCTCCCATCCAGGTAGAGTCTCCCATCCAGGTAGAGTCTACCATCCAGGTAGAGTCTCCCATACAGGTAGAGTCTCCCATCCAGGTAGAGTCTCCCATCCAAGTAGAGTCTTCCATCCAGGTAGAGTCTCCCATCCAGGTAGAGTCTACCATCCAGGTAGAGTCTCCCATCCAGGTAGAGTCTCCCATCCAGGTAGAGTCTCCCATCCAGGTAGAGTCTACCATCCAGGTAGAGTCTCCCAACCAGGTAGAGTCTCTCATCCAGGTAAAGTCTCCCATCCAGGTAGAGTCTCCCATCCAGGTAGAGTCTCCCATCCAGGTAGAGTCTTCCATCCAGGTAGAGTCTCCCATCCAGGTAGAGTCTACCATCCAGGTAGAGTCTTCCATCCAGGTAGAGTCTCCCATCCAGGTAAAGTCTTCCATCCAGGTAGAGTCTCCCATCCAGGTAAAGTCTCCCATCCAGGTAGAGTCTCCCATACAGGTAAAGTCTCCCATCCAGGTAGAGTCTCCCATCCAGGTAGAGTCTACCATCCAGGTAGAGTCTCCCATCCAGGTAGAGTCTCCCATCCAGGTAGAGTCTCCCATCCAGGTAGAGTCTCCCATCCACGTAGAGTCTCCCATCCAGTAGAGTCTCCCATCCAGGTAGAGTCTCCCATCCAGGTAGAGTCTCCCATCCAGGTAGAGTCTCCCATCCAGGTAGAGTCTCCCATCCAGGTAAAGTCTCCCATCCAGGTAGAGTCTCCCATACAGGTAAAGTCTCCCATCCAGGTAGAGTCTCCCATCCAGGTAGAGTCTCCCATCCAGGTAGAGTCTTCCATCCAGGTAGAGTCTCCCATCCAGGTAGAGTCTCCCATCCTGGTAGAATCTCCCATCCAGGTAGAGTCTCCCATCCAGGTAAAGTCTCCCATCCAGGTAGTCTCTCCCATCCAGGTAGAGTCTCCCATCCAGGTAAAGTCTCCCATCCAGGTAGAGTCTCCCATCCAGGTAGAGTCTCCCATCCAGGTAGAGTCTTCCATCCAGGTAGAGTCTCCTATCCAGGTAGAGTCTCCCATCCTGGTAGAATCTCCCATCCAGGTAGAGTCTCCCACCCAGGTAAAGTCTCCCATCCAGGTAGAGTCTCCCATCCAGGTAGAGTCTCCCATCCAGGTAAAGTCTCCCATCCAGGTAGAGTCTTCCATCCAGGTAGAGTCTCCCATCCAGGTAGAGTCTCCCATCCTGGTAGAGTCTCCCATCCAGGTAGAGTCTCCCATCCAGGTAAAGTCTCCCATCCAGGTAGAGTCTCCCATCCAGGTAGAGTCTCCCATCCAGGTAGAGTCTACCATCCAGGTAGAGTCTCCCATCCAGGTAGAGTCTCCCATCCAGGTAGAGTCTTCCATCCAGGTAGAGTCTCCCACCCAGGTAAAGTCTCCCATCCAGGTAGAGTCTCCCATACAGGTAAAGTCTCCCATCCAGGTAGAGTCTCCCATCCAGGTAGAGTCTACCATCCAGGTAGAGTCTCCCATCCAGGTAGAGTCTCCCATCCAGGTAGAGTCTCCCATTCAGGTAGAGTCTCCCATCCAGGTAGAGTCTCCCATCCAGGTAGAGTCTCCCATCCAGTAGAGTCTCCCATCCAGGTAGAGTCTCCCATCCAGGTAGAGTCTCCCATCCAGGTAGAGTCTCCCATCCAGGTAGAGTCTCCCATCCAGGTAGAGTCTCCCATCCAGGTAGAGTCTCCCATCCAGGTAGAGTCTCCCATCCAGGTAGAGTCTCCCATCCAGGTAGAGTCTCCCATTCAGGTAGAGTCTCCCATCCAGGTAGAGTCTCCCATCCAGGTAGAGTCTACCATCCAGGTAGAGTCTACCATCCAGGTAGAGTCTCCCATCCAGGTAGAGTCTCCCATCCAGGTAGAGTCTCCCATCCAGGTAGAGTCTCCCATCCAGGTAGAGTCTACCATCCAGGTAGAGTCTCCCATCCAGGTAGAGTCTCCCATCCAAATAGGGTCTCCCATCCAGGTAGAGTCTCCCATGCAGGTAGAGTCTCCCATCCAGGTAGAGTCTCCCATCCAGGTAGAGTCTCCCATCCAGGTAGAGTCTCCCATCCAGGTAGAGTCTCCCATCCAGGTAGAGACTCCCATCCAGGTAGAGTCTCCCATCCAGGTAGAGTCTCCCATCCAGGTAGAGTCTCCCATCCAGGTAGAGTCTCCCATCCAGGTAGAGTCTCCCATCCAGGTAGAGTCTCCCATCCAGGTAGAGACTCCCATCCAGGTAGAGTCTCCCATCCAGGTAGAGTCTCCCATCCAGGTAGAGTCTCCCATCCAGGTAGAGTCTACCATCCAGGTAGAGTCTCCCATCCAGGTAGAGTCTCCCATCCAGGTAGAGTCTCCCATCCAGGTAGAGTCTACCATCCAGGTAGAGTCTCCCATCCAGGTAGAGTCTCCCATCCAGGTAGAGTCTCCCATCCAGGTAGAGTCTCCCATCCAGGTAGAGTCTCCCATCCAGGTAGAGTCTCCCATCCAGGTAGAGTCTACCATCCAGGTAGAGTCTCCCATCCAGGTAGAGTCTCCCATCCAGGTAGAGTCTCCCATCCAGGTAGAGTCTCCCATCCAGGTAGAGTCTCCCATGCAGGTAGAGTCTCCCATCCAGGTAGAGTCTACCATCCAGGTAGAGTCCCCCATCCAGGTAGAGTCTACCATCCAGGTAGAGTCTCTTATCCAGGTAGAGTGTCCCATCCACGTAGTGTCCCATCCAGGTAGTCTCCCATCCAGGTAGAGTCTCCCATCCAGGTAGAGTCTCCCATCCAGGTAGAGTCTCCCATCCAGGTAGAGTCTCCCATCCAGGTAGAGTCTCCCATCCAGGTAGAGTCTCCCATCCAGGTAGAGTCTCCCATCCAGGAAGAGTCTCCCATCCAGGTAGAGTCTCCCATCCAGGTAGAGTCTACCATCCAGGTAGAGTCTCCCATCCAGGTAGAGTCTCCCATCCAGGTAGAGTCTCCCATCCAGGTAAAATCTCCCATCCAGGTAGAGTCTACCATCCAGGTAGAGTCTCCCATCCAGGTAGAGTCTCCCATCCTGGTAGAGTCTCCCATCCAGGTAGAGTCTCCCATCCAGGTAGAGTCTCCCATCCAGGTAGAGTCTCCCATCCAGGTAGAGTCTCCCATCCAGGTAGAGTCTCCCATCCAGGTAGAGTCTCCCATCCAGGAAGAGTCTCCCATCCAGGTAGAGTCTCCCATCCAGGTAGAGTCTACCATCCAGGTAGAGTCTCCCATCCAGGTAGAGTCTCCCATCCAGGTAGAGTCTCCCATCCAGGTAAAATCTCCCATCCAGGTAGAGTCTACCATCCAGGTAGAGTCTCCCATCCAGGTAGAGTCTCCCATCCTGGTAGAGTCTCCCATCCAGGTAGAGTCTCCCATCCAGGTAGAGTCTCCCATCCTGGTAGAGTCTCCCATCCAGGTAGAGTCTCCCATCCAGGTAGAGTCTCCCATCCAGGTAGAGTCTCCCATCCAGGTAGAGTCTCCCATCCAGGTAGAGTCTCCCATCCAGGTAGAGTCTCCCATCCAGGTAGAGTCTCCCATCCAGGTAGTCTCCCATCCAGGTAGAGTCTCCCAGAGTCTCCCATCCAGGTAGAGTCTCCCATCCAGGTAGAGTCTCCCATCCAGGTAGAGTCTCCCATCCAGGTAGAGTCTCCCATCCAGGTAGAGTCTCCCATCCAGGTAGAGTCTCCCATCCAGGTAGAGTCTCCCATCCAGGTAGAGTCTCCCATCCAGGTAGAGTCTCCCATCCAGGTAGAGTCTCCCATCCAGGTAGAGTCTCCCATCCAGGTAGAGTCTCCCATCCAGGTAGAGTCTCCCATCCAGGTAGAGTCTCCCATCAAGGTAAAGTCTCCCATCCAGGTAGAGTCTCCCATCCAGGTAGAGTCTCCCATCCAGGTAGAGTCTCCCATCCAGGTAAAGTCTCCCATCCAGGTAAAGTCTCCCATCCAGGTAGAGTCTCCCATCCAGGTAAAGTCTCCCATCCAGGTAGAGTCTCCCATCCAGGTAAAGTCTCCCATCCAGGTAGAGTCTCCCATCCAGGTAGAGTCTCCCATCCAGGTAGAGTCTCCCATCCAGGTAGAGTCTCCCATCCAGGAAGAGTCTCCCATCCAGGTAGAGTCTCCCATCCAGGTAGAGTCTCCCATCCAGGTAGAGTCTCCCATCCAGGTAGAGTCTCCCATCCAGGTAAAGTCTCCCATCCAGGTAGAGTCTACCATCCAGGTAAAGTCTCCCATCCAGGTAAAGTGTACCATCCAGGTAGAGTCTCCCATCCAGTTAGAGTCTCCCATCCAGGTAGAGTCTCCCATCCAGGTAAAGTCTCCCATCCAGGTAATGTCTCCCATCCAGGTAGAGTCTCCCATCCAGGTAGAGTCTCCCATCCAGGTAGAGTCTCCCATGCAGGTAGAGTCTCCCATCCAGGTAGAGTCTACCATCCAGGTAGAGTCTCCCATCCAGGTAGAGTCTCCCATCCAGGTAGAGTCTCCCATCCAGGTAGAGTCTCCCATGCAGGTAGAGTCTCCCATCCAGGTAAAGTCTCCCATCCAGGTAAAGGCTCCCATCCAGGTAAAGTCTCCCATCCAGGTAGAGTCTCCCATCCAGGTAAAGTCTCCCATCCAGGTAGAGTCTCCCATCCAGGTAAAGTCTCCCATCCAGGTAGAGTCTCCCATGCAGGTAGAGTCTCGCATCCAGGTAGAGTCTACCATCCGGGTAAAGTGATCGGAAAAAGAATAAACTCTGCCACTATCTCTCTACCTGCCGCAATTTTGCAATTACAGCTCTTATGCCGTTCTAACCTGCAGTAACTCCCCCGGCTCCTTCAGAGTGTTGGCACTGTACTTCCCCTTCCTTCAGATTGTTGGCACTGTACTTCCCCCTTCCTTCAGTGTTGGCACTGTACTTCCCCTTCCTTCAGAGTGTTGGCACTGTACTTCCCCCTTCCTTCAGTGTTGGCACTGTACTTCCCCCTCCTTCAGAGTGTTGGTACTGTACTTCCCCCTTCCTTCAGTGTTGGCACTGTACTTCCCCTTCCTTCAGAGTGTTGGCACTGTACTTCCCCCTTCCTTCAGTGTTGGCACTGTATTTCCCCTTCCTTCAGAGTGTTGGCACTGTACTTCCCCTTCCTTCAGAGTGTTGGCACTGTACTTCCCCCTTCCTTCAGTGTTGGCACTGTACTTCCCCTTCCTTCAGAGTGTTGGCACTGTACTTCCCCCGTCCTTCAGTGTTGGCACTGTACTTCCCCTTCCTTCAGAGTGTTGGCACTGTACTTCCCCCTTCCTTCAGTGTTGGCACTGTACTTCCCCTTCCTTCAGTGTTGGCACTGTACTTCCCCCGTCCTTCAGTGTTGGCACTGTACTTCCCCTTCCTTCAGAGTGTTGGCACTGTACTTCCCCCTTCCTTCAGTATTGG
This sequence comes from Cherax quadricarinatus, assembly GCF_038502225.1. Taxonomy (NCBI): domain Eukaryota; kingdom Metazoa; phylum Arthropoda; class Malacostraca; order Decapoda; family Parastacidae; genus Cherax; species Cherax quadricarinatus. The sequence continues at coordinate 44,388,078 of NC_091299.1, read as the reverse complement.
CACTATACTTCCCCCGTCCTTCAGAGTGTTGGCACTGTACTTCCCCTTCCTTCAGAGTGTTGGCACTGTACTTCCCCTTCCTTCAGAGTGTTGGCACTGCACTTCCCCCCTCCTTCAGAGTGTTGGCACTGTACTTCCTTTTCCTTCAGAGTGTAGGCACTGTACTTCCCCCTTCCTTCAGTGTTGGCACTGTACTTCCCCCTTCTTCAGAGTGTTCGCACTGTACTTCCCCTTCCTTCACAGTGTTGGCAATGTACTTCCCCCGTCTTTCAAAGTGTTGGCACTATACTTCCCCCTCCTTCAGTGTTGGCACTGTACTTCCCCCTCCTTCAGTGTTGGCACTGTACTTCCCCCGTCCTTCAGAGTGTTGGCACTGTACTTCACAATTCCTTCAGAGTGTTGGCACTGTGCTTCCCCTTCCTTCAGAGTGTTGGCACTGTACTTCCACCTCCTTCAGAGTTTTGGCACTGTACTTCCGACATCCTTCAGAGTGTTGGCACTGTACTTCCGGCATCCTTCAGAGTGTTGGCACTGTACTTCCGGCATCCTTCAGAATGTTGGCACTGTACTTCCCCTCCTTCAGAGTGTTGGCACTGTACTTCCCCGTCCTTCAGAGTGTTGGCACTGTACTTCCGACATCCTTGAGAGTGTTGGCACTGTACTTCCTCCTCCTTCAGAGTGTTGCCACTGTACTTCCGACTTCCTTCAGTGTTGGCACTGTACTTCCCCCGTCCTTCAGATTGTTGGCACTGTACTTCCGATATCCTTCAGAGTGTTAGCACTGTACTTCCCCCTCCTTCAGAGTGTTCGCACTGTACTTCCTCCTCCTTCAGAGTTTTGGCACTGTACTTCCGACATCCTTCAGTGTTGGCACTGTACTTCCGACATCCTTCAAAATGTTGGCACTGTACTTTCCCCTCCTTCAGAGTGTTGTCACTGTACTTCCGACTTCCTTCAGTGTTGGCACTGTACTTCCCCCGTCATTCAGAGTATTGGCACTGTACTTCCGACATCCTTCAGAGTGATGGCACTGTACTTCCCCCTCCTTCAGCGTTGGCACTGTACTTCCCCCTTCTTCAGAGTGTTGGCACTGTACTTCTGACTTCCTTCAGAGTGTTGGCACTGTACTTCCGGCTTCAGAGTGTTGGCAATGTAATTACCCCGTCCTTTAGAGTGTTGGCACTGTACTTCCGACATCCTTCAGTGTTGGCACTGTACTTCCCCCTCCTTCAGAGTGTTGGCACTGTACTTCCACCTCCTTCAGAGTGTTTGCACTGAACTTCCCCCTTCTTCAGAGTGTTGGCACTGTACTTCCCCCTTCAGTGTTGGCACTGTACTTCCCCTTCCTTCAGTGTTGGCACTGTACTTCCCCCGTCCTTCAGTGTTGGCACTGTACTTCCCCTTCCTTCAGAGTGTTGGCACTGTACTTCCCCCTTCCTTCAGTGTTGGCACTATACTTCCCCCGTCCTTCAGTGTTGGCACTGTACTTCCCCTTCCTTCAGAGTGTTGGCACTGTACTTCCCCTTCCTTCAGTGTTGGCACTGCACTTCCCCCCTCCTTCAGAGTGTTGGCACTGTACTTCCTTTTCCTTCAGTGTTGGCACTGTACTTCCCCCTTCCTTCAGTGTTGGCACTGTACTTCTCCCTTCTTCAGAGTGTTCGCACTGTACTTCCCCTTCCTTCACAGTATTGGCAATGTACTTCCCCCGTCTTTCAAAGTGTTGGCACTATACTTCCCCCTCCTTCAGTGTTGGCACTGTACTTCCCCCTCCTTCAGTGTTGGCACTGTACTTCCCCCGTCCTTCAGAGTTTTGGCACTGTACTTCCGACATCCTTCAGAGTGTTTGCACTGTATTTCCGGCATCCTTCAGAATGTTGGCACTGTACTTCCCCCTCCTTCAGAGTGTTGGCACTGTACTTCCCCGTCCTTCAGAGTGTTGGCACTGTACTTCCGACATCCTTGAGAGTGTTGGCACTGTACTTCCTCCTCCTTCAGAGTGTTGCCACTGTACTTCCGACTTCCTTCAGTGTTGGCACTGTACTTCCCCCGTCCTTCAGATTGTTGGCACTGTACTTCCGATATCCTTCAGAGTGTTAGCACTGTACTTCCCCCTCCTTCAGAGTGTTCGCACTGTACTTCCTCCTCCTTCAGAGTTTTGGCACTGTACTTCCGACATCCTTCAGTGTTGGCACTGTACTTCCGACATCCTTCAAAATGTTGGCACTGTACTTTCCCCTCCTTCAGAGTGTTGTCACTGTACTTCCGACTTCCTTCAGTGTTGGCACTGTACTTCCCCCGTCATTCAGAGTATTGGCACTGTACTTCCGACATCCTTCAGAGTGATGGCACTGTACTTCCCCCTCCTTCAGTGTTGGCACTGTACTTCCCCCTTCTTCAGAGTGTTGGCACTGTACTTCCGACTTCCTTCAGAGTGTTGGCACTGTACTTCCGACTTCCTTTAGAGTGTTGGCACTGTACTTCCGACTTCAGAGTGTTGGCAATGTTATTACCCCGTCCTTTAGAGTGTTGGCACTGTACTTCCGACATCCTTCAGTGTTGGCACTGTACTTCCCCCTCCTTCAGAGTGTTGGCACTGTACTTCCACCTCCTTCAGAGTGTTGGCACTGAACTTCCCCCTCCTTCAGAGTGTTGTCACTGTATTCCATCCACCTTGAGAGTGTTGGCACTGTACTTAAATCTTCTTCAGAGTGCTGGCACTGTACTTCCACGTTCTTCAGTGATGGCACTGTGCTTCCACCTTCTTCAGTGTTGGCACTGTACTTCCACCTTCTTCAGTGTTGGCACTGTACTTCCCCCCTCCTCCAAAGTGTTGGCACTGCACTTCACCCTCCTTCAGAGTGTTGGCACTGCACTCCCACCTTCTTCAGAGTGTTGGCAGTGTACTTCCCCTTCTTCAGAGTGTTGGCACTGTACTTACCCCCACTTTAGGGTGTTGGCACTGTACTTCCTCGACTCCTTCAGAGTGTTGGCACTATAATTCCCCTCTCCTTCAGAGTGTTGGCAATGTACTTTCTCCTCCTTCAGAGAGTTGGCACTGTACTTCCCCTCTCCTTCAGAGTGTTGGCACTATACTTTCCCCCTCCTTCAGAGTGTTGGCACTGTACTTCCCCAATCTTCAGAGTGTTGGCACTGTACTTCTTCCTTTCTTCAGAGTGTTGGCAGTGTACTCCCACCTTCTTCAGAGTGTTGGCAGTGTACTTCCCCTTCTTCAGAGTGTTGGCACTGTACTTACCCCCACTTCAGGGTGTTGGCACTGTACTTCCTCGACTCCTTCAGAGTGTTGGCACTATAATTCCCCTCTCCTTCAGAGTGTTGGCAATGTACTTCCTCCTCCTTCAGAGTGTTGGCACTGTACTTCCCCTCTCCTGCAGAGTGTTGGCACTGTACTTCCCCCTCCTCCAAAGTGTTGGCACTGCACTTCACCCTCCTTCAGAGTGTTGGCACTGCACTCCCACCTTCTTCAGAGTGTTGGCAGTGTACTTCCCCTTCTTCAGAGTGTTGGCACTGTACTTACCCCCACTTTAGGGTGTTGGCACTGTACTTCCTCGACTCCTTCAGAGTGTTGGCACTATAATTCCCCTCTCCTTCAGAGTGTTGGCAATGTACTTCCTCCTCCTTCAGAGAGTTGGCACTGTACTTCCCCTCTCCTTCAGAGTGTTGGCACTATACTTTCCCCCTCCTTCAGAGTGTTGGCACTGTACTTCCCCAATCTTCAGAGTGTTGGCACTGTACTTCTTCCTTTCTTCAGAGTGTTGGCAGTGTACTCCCACCTTCTTCAGAGTGTTGGCAGTGTACTTCCCCTTCTTCAGAGTGTTGGCACTGTACTTACCCCCACTTCAGGGTGTTGGCACTGTACTTCCTCGACTCTTTCAGAGTGTTGGCACTATAATTCCCCTCTCCTTCAGAGTGTTGGCAATGTACTTCCTCCTCCTTCAGAGTGTTGGCACTGTACTTCCCCTCTCCTGCAGAGTGTTGGCACTGTACTTCCCCTCTCCTTCAGAGTGTTGGCACTGTACTTCTTCCTTTCTTCAGAGTGTTGGCACTTCACTTTCCCCCTCCTTCAGAGTGTTGGCACTGTACTTCCCCCTCCTTCAGAGTGTTGGCACTGTACTTCCCCCTCCTTCAGAGAGTTGGCACTGTAATTCCTTCCTCCTTCAGAGTGTTGGTATTGTACTCTCCTCCTCCTTCAGTGTTGGCACTGTACTTCCCCCTCCTTCAGAGTGTTGGCACTGTACTTCCCCCTCCTTCAGAGTGTTGGCACTGTGCCTCCCATTCCTTCAGAGTGTTGACACTGTACTTCCTCCTCCTTCAGTGTTGCCACTGTACTTTTCCCTTCTTCAGACTGTTGGCACTGTACTTCCCCACCTTCAGAGTGCTGTCACTGTACTTCCCCTCTCTTTCAGAGTGTTGGCATTGTACTTCCCTTCTCTATCAGAGTGTTGGCAGTGTACTTCCCCGCTCCTCCATAGAGTTGGCACTGTACTTCCCCGTCCTTCAGCGTTGGCACTGTACTTCCCTCTCCTTCAGAATGTTGGCACTGTACTTCCACCTTGTTCAGTGTTGGCACTGTACTTCCCCCTCCTCCAAAGTGTTGGCACTGTACTTCCCCTCCTTCATGGTTGGCACTGTATTTCCTTCCTCCTTCAGTGTTGGCACTGTATTTCCCCTCTTCCTTCAGTGTTGGCACTGTATTTCCCCCTCCTTCAGAGTGCTGTCACTGTACTTCTCTCCTTCAGACTGTTGGCACTATACTTCCCCCTCCTTCCGAGTGTTGGCACTGTACTTCCCCCTCCTTCCGAGTGTTGGCACTGTTCTTCACCCTCCTTCATACTGTTGGCACTGTACTTCTCCCTCCTTCCGAGTGTTGGCACTGTACTTCCCCCTCCTTCAGAGTGTTGGCACTGTACTTCCCCTCTCCTTCAGAGTGTTGGCACTATACTTTCCTCCTTCAGAGTGTTGGCACTGTACTTCCCCCTTCTTCAGTGTTGGCACTGTACTTCCCCCTTCTTCAGTGTTGGCACCGTACTCCCCCCTTCGTCAGAGTGCTGTCACTGTACTTCCCCTCTCCTTCAGAGTGTTGGCACTGTACTTCCCCGCTCCTTCAGAATGTTGGCACTGTATTTCCCCCTCCTTCAGAGTGCTGTCAATGTACTTCCCCTCTCCTTCAGAGTGTTGGCACTGTACTTCCCCCTCCTTCAGTGTTGGCACTGTACTTCCCTCTCCTTCAGAGTGTTGGCACTGTACTCCATCCTCCTTGAGTGTTGGCACTGTACTTAAATCTTCTTCAGAGTGCGGGCACTGTACTTCCACGTTCTTCAGAGTGATGGCACTGTGCTTCCACCTTCTTCAGAGTGTTGGCACTGTACTTCCACCTTCTTCAGAGTGTTGGCACTGTACTTCCCCCCTCCTCCGAAGTGTTGGCACTGCACTTCACCCTCCTTCAGAGTGTTGGCACTGCACTCCCACCTTCTTCAGAGTGTTGGCACTGTACTTACCCCCACTTCAGGGTGTTGGCACTGTACTTCCTCGACTCCTTCAGAGTGTTGGCACCATAATTCCCCTCTCCTTCAGAGTGTTGGCACTGTACTTCCTCCTCCTTCAGAGTGTTGGCACTGTACTTCACCCTCTTTCAGAGTGTTGGCACTGTACTTCCCCTCTCCTTCAGTGTTGGCACTATACTTTCCCCCTCCTTCAGAGTGTTGGCACTGTACTTCCTCAATCTTCAGAGTGTTGGCACTCTACTTCCCCTGTCCTTCAGTGTTGGCACTGTACTTTCCCCTTCTTTAGAGTGTTGGCACTGTACTTCCCCTCTCCTTCAGAGTGTTGGCACTGTATTTCTTCCTTTCTTCAGAGTGTTGGCACTTTACTTTCCCCCTCCTTCAGTGTTGGCACTGTAATTCCCCCTCCTTCAGTGTTGGCACTGTACTTCCCCCTCCTTCATAGTGTTGGCACTGTAATTCCTTCCTCCTTCAGAGTGTTGGTATTGTACTCTCCCCCTCCTTCAGTGTTGGCACTGTACTTCTCCCTCCTTCAGAGTGTTGGCACTGTACTTCCCCCCTCCTTCAGTGTTGGCACTGTGCCTCCCATTCCTTCAGAGTGTTGACACTGTACTTCCTCCTTCAGTGTTGGCACTGTACTTTCCCCTTCTTCAGACTGTTGGCACTGTACTTCCCCACCTTCAGAGTGCTGTCACTGTACTTCCCCTCTCTTTCAGTGTTGGCATTGTACTTCCCTTCTCTTTCAGTGTTGGCACTGTACTTCCCCCTCCTTCAGAATGTTGGCTCTGTACTTCTGACCCTCCTCCAGATTGTTGGCACTGTACCGACCCTTCCATCAGAGTGTTGGCACTGTACTTCCCTCTTTCAGTGTTGGCACTGTTCTTCCCTCTTCTCCGGAGTGTTGGCACTGTACTTCCCCTCCTTCAGAGTGCTGGCTCTGTGCTTCCCCCTCCTTCAGAGTGTTGGCACTGTACTTCCCCTCCTTCAGAGTGTTGGCACTGTACTTCCTCCTCCTTCACAATGTTGGCACTGTACTTCCACCTCCTTCACAGAGTTGGCACTTTACTTCCGCCTTCTTCAGTGTTGGCAGTGTACTTCCCCGCTCCTCCAGAGAGTTGGCACTGTACTTCCCTGTCCTTCAGCGTTGGCACTGTACTTCCCTCTCCTTCAGAATATTGGCACTGTACTTCCACCTTGTTCAGTGTTGGCACTGTACTTTTCCTCCTCCAGAGTGTTGGCAATGTTCTTCCCCTCCTTCAGAGTGTTGGCACTGTATTTCCTCCCTCCTTCAGTGTTGGCACTGTATTTCCCCTCTTCCTTCAGTGTTGGCACTGTATTCCCCCTCCTTCAGAGTGCTGTCACTGTACTTCTCTCCTTCAGACTGTTGGCACTATACTTCCCCCTCCTTCAGAGTGTTGGCACTGTTCTTCCCCCTCCTTCAGAGTGTTGGCACTGTACTTCTCCCTCCTTCCGAGTGTTGGCACTGTACTTCCCCTCTCCTTCAGAGTGTTGGCACTGTACTTCCCCTCTCCTTCAGAGTGTTGGCACTGTACTTCCCCTCTCCTTCAGAGTGTTGCACTATACTTTCCTCCTCCTTCAGAGTGTTGGCACTGTACTTCCCCCTTCTTCAGAGTGTTGGCACCGTACTTCCCCCTTCTTCAGAGTGCTGTCACTGTACTTCCCCTCTCCTTCAGAGTGTTGGCACTGTATTTCCCCCTCCTTCAGAGTGCTGTCAATGTACTTCCCCTCTCCTTCAGAGTGTTGGCGCTGTACTTCCCCCTCCTTCAGTGTTGGCACTGTACTTCCCACCTCCTTCAGAGTGTTGGCACTGCACTTTCCCCCTCCTTCAGAGTGCTGTCACTGTATTTCGCCCCACCTTCAGTGTTGGCACTGTACTTCCCACCTTTCAGAGTGTTGGCACTGTACTTCCCTCTCCTTCAGAGTGTTGGCACTGTACTTCCCCCTCCTTAAGAGTGTTGGCACTGTGCTTCACATTCCTTCAGAGTCTTGGCACTGTACTGCACCCTCCTTCAGACTGTTGGCACTGTACTTTTCCCTTCCTTCAGACTGTTGGCAGTGTACTTCCCCTCTCCTTCAGAGTGTTGGCACTGTACTTCGCCCGACCTTCATAGTGTTGGCACTTTACTTCCCCACCTTCAGAGTGTTGGCACTGTACTTTCCCGCTCCTTCAGTGTGTAGGCACTGTACTTCCCCGCACTTCCCCGCTCCTTCAGAGTGTTGGCACTGTACTTCCCCCTCTTTCAGTGTTGGCACTGTTTTTCCCCCTCCTTCAGAGTTTTGGCACTGTATTCCCCCCTCCTTCAGAATGTTGGCAGTGTACTTTCCCCTCCTTCCCAGTGTTGGCACTGTGCTTCCCCCTCCTTCCCAGTGTTGGCACTGTACTTCCCCCTCCTTCAGAGTGCTGTCACTGTACTTCCACTTCGTTCAGAGTGTTGGCACTGTACTTCCCCCTCCTTCAGTGTTGGCACTGTACTTCCCCTTCCTTCAGTGTTGGTACTGTACTTCCCCCTCCTTCAGAGTGTTGTCACTGTACTTCCCCCCTCCTTCAAAGTGTTGGCACTCTTCTTCCCCTCCTTCAGAGTGTTGGCACTCTTCTTCCCCCTACTTCAGAGTTTTGGCACTGTATTCCTCCTCCTTCAGTGTTGGCACTGTACTTCCCCTCCTTCAGAGTGTTGGCACTGTACTTCCCCTTCTTTCAGAGTATTGGCACTGTACTTCCCCCTCTTTCAGTGTTGGCACTGTTCGTCCCCCTCCTTCAGAGTTTTGGCAATGTACTTCCCCACCTCCTTCAGTGTTGGCACTGTACTACCCCCCTCCCTCAGTGTTGGCACTGTACTTCGCCCTCATTCAGAGTGTTGGCACTGTAATTCCCTCTCCTTCAAAGTGTTGGCAATGTACTTCCCTCTCCTTCAGTGTTGGCCCTGTACTTCCTTTCTCCTTCAGTGTTGGCACTCTAATTCCCCCACCTTGAGAGTGTTGGCATTGCACTTCCCCCCTTTTTCAGAGTGTTGGCACTGTATTTCCCACCTCCTTTAGAGTTTTGGCATTGTAGTTTCCCCCTCCCTCAGTGTTGGCACTGTACTTCCCGCTCCTTCTTTAACTGGGAATGCAAGAATAATGATAATACAGTAAAAATCCCTGATTTTCGTTCTGCCGATTATAATGGATTTAGGGAACACCTGTCTAATCTTGATTGGGGTTATCTAGCTAATGATTTTATTGACGATGATCATACTTATGATTATGAAGGGATCTGCTTTTATGATTGTTTTCTTAATAATGTACACCGTGCATAGAGTATATACATTCCCCAGAGACAAATTAGGTCTAATAATAATGATAATAATACTAAAGCATCTATCAGGGGAGAAAAGGGGAATTTATAGGCGCATCAGAAGAGGAGAGGTTAACCTTACTGACCAATATGTTCAGCTTAAAAGAGAAGTAGAAAAGGCGATTAGAAAGGCTAAACGTGACTATGAAATTAGAGTTGCTAATGAATCAAAGACTAATCCAAAGGGGTTCTTTCAAGTGTATAGGACGAAGGTGAAGGAAAAAGTAGGACCTCTGAAAATTGGGAATGGACAGCTGACGGATAATGAACTGGAAATGTGTTCCTTATTTAATGACGATTTTTTGTCAGTTTTTACACAGGAAGATGTAAATGAGATTCCAGTAATTAACAATTATTTAGTTCCTGATGAATTTAAATTAACTAATATTTCTGTCACGAGGGACATGGTTATTAAACAGATAGACAAACTGAAGCAAAATAAGTCCCCGGGACCCGATGAGCTGTTTCCCAGGGTACTTAAGGAATGCAAGATGGAGCTTAGTCAGCCATTAACGAGTGTATTCAATGCGTCCATCCTTACCGGTGTTGTGCCAGAGTTGTGGAAGATGGCTAATGTGGTTCCTATATTCAAATCAGGGGATAAGTCCACTCCTTCAAACTACCGTCCAATAAGCCTGACATCTATAGTGGGCAAGTTATTATAATCAATTATAGCTGACATTATCAGAAGTCACCTTGAAGAGCATAACTTGATAAATGAATCTCAGCATGGATTCACGAGAGGTCGTTCCTGCCTGACAAACTTACTGACGTTCTTCAATAGAACATTTGAGGCAGTTGAGTGATAAGGAATATGATATTGTTTATTTGGATTTTAGTAAAGCCTTCGAAAGAGTACCTCACAAGAGACTCTTAAGAAAAGTGGCAGCTCATGGTATAGGAGGTAAAGTTCTAGCATGGATTGAGGCATGGCTTACCAATAGAAAGCAGATAGTTACTATTAATGGAGTGAAATCTGAATGGAGATTAGTCACTAGTGGCGTTCCACAAGGATCAGTTTTAGGCCCTCTCTTGTTCATAATTTACATTAATGACCTTGATGAAGGGATTACGAGTGACATGAGTAAGTTTGCTGATGATACAAAGATAGGCCGTATAATTCACTCTGAGGAGGATATCAATGAACTCCAGGACGATTTGGACAAATTAATGTCTTGGTCTGAAAAATGGCAGATGAAGTTCAATGTGGATAAGTGTAAGGTAATGAAAATAACCCTCGAAGCTATAATCTAGGTGAAGTAGAGCTTGATCATACAGAATGTGAAAAAGACTTGGGAGTCATGGTAAGCAGAAATCTAAAGCCAAGACAGCAGTGCCTTAGTGTGCGCAACAAGGCCAACAGATTACTTGGATTTATCTCAAGAAGTATAAGTAACAGAAGTCCAAAAGTTATTTTACAGCTCTATACATCACTAGTGAGGCCTCATTTAGATTATGCTGCTCAGTTTTGGTCCCCTTACTACAGGATGGATGTAGACTCATTAGAGAACATACAGAGAAGAATGACTAAAATGATTTACTGTGTAAGGAACCTCCCCTATGAAGATAGAACATAAGAACATAAGAAAGGAGGAACACTGCAGGAGGCCTGTTGGCCCATACTAGGCAGGTCCTTTACAATTCATCCTACTAACAAAACCCTAACAAGCCCAACCCAATTTTCAATGCTACCCAAGAAATAAGCTCTGATGTGAAAGTCCCACTCAAATCCAACCCCTCCCACGCATGTACTTATCCAACCTAAATTTGAAACTACCCAAAGTCCCAGCCTCAATAACCCAACTAGGTAGACTGTTCCACTCATCAACTACCCTATTTCCAAACCAATACTTTCCTATGTCCTTTCTAAATCTAAACTTATCTAATTTAAATCCATTACTGCGGGTTCTATCTTGGAGAGACATCCTCAAGACCTTATTAATATCCCCTTTATTAATACCTATCTTCCACTTATACACTTCGATCAGGTCTCCCCTCATTCTTCGTCTAACACAGTGGTTTCCAAACTTTTTCAGCTTCTTACCCAATTTAACATGCCACATAAAGCATGTTACCCCTTTCACAAAATGTTGTTATTATTGATATATATGGCTAAACGTGAACATATACAGCCTCGCATACTCTGCTAATCCTAGCAAAACCATTGAAAACGTAAGAACCACACATACATTATATATAAAATTAATAATAGCTACAAATTCACAGTAACAGTTGGTAAATACTAACTATATACTGCACAGGGCAGTACACATACATACCAGCTTATGTCTACCTCGGCTGATGCTCACAGATAAACTGACAGTGTGAAATAGAGGCAGCCTCAGGAAGTGAGTGACGCGTACTGGACAGGTCGATCTGGGCTACTGAGTGACTTTTGTCCTGAAGCATACTTGTCAAAATACTTTTGGGTTTCCACACACTTAGCTATATATTTCTTCTTTTCTAATACTGTATATTAGTTTTTGATGTTTATTGTTATTTGGTTTAACTTTATTACTTACTTATAATAGGTTTACTTTACAACTTTATATACTAAGACAAAGTTAACAATAATCCTCATACCGGGTACCGCATTGTTTTCTTGATTTTCAGAATTCATAACTTTTTTTCTGTCACCCCTCCATTACCCCCCAAAAATGGTTAAATTACCCCCAGGGGGTAATTTACCCCCAGTTTGGGAACCACTGGTCTAACAAGTGAATGTAACTTAAAAGTCTTCAATCTTTCTTCATAAGGAAGATTTCTAATGCTATGTATTAATTTAGTCATCCTACGCTGAGTGTTTTCTAACGAATTTATGTCCATTCTGTAATATGGAGACCAGAATTGAGCTGCGTAATCTAATTGAGGCCTTACTAATGATGTATAAAGCTGCAGTATGACCTCTGGACTTCTGTTGCTTACACTTCTTGATATAAATCCCAGTAATCTATTTGCCTTATTACGTACGCTTAGGCATTGCTGTCTTGGTTTAAGGTTGCTGCTCACCATAACCCCCAAGTCCTTTTCGCAATCTGTATGGCTAAGTTCTACATCATTTAACTTATAAGTACTAGGGTTATGGGCACTCCCAAGCTTCAGAACCTTGCATTTATCTACATTGAACTGCATCTGCCACTTTTCTGACCAAGAATAGAGTTTGTTTAAATCCTCCTGAAGTTCCATAACATCTACGTTTGAATCAATTATCCTACCTATCTTTGTGTCATCGGCGAATTTGCTCATATCACTAGTAATTCCCTCATCAAGATCATTGATATATATTATAAACAACAACGGGCCCAAGACTGATCCCTGTGGAACGCCACTTGTTACAGATCCCCACTCGGATTTAACCCCATTTATGGACACTCTCTACTTCCTGTCAGTGAGCCATGACTCGATCCACGAGAGCACTTTTCCCCCAATGCTTTAACAGTCTATGGTGCGGAACTCTATCAAAAGCCTTACTAAAATCTAAGTAAATAATATCAAATTCTTTATTGTGGTCAACAGCCTCAAAAGCTTTACGGAAGAAAGTTAATAAATTAGTTAGACAAGACCGGCCTCTTGTGAATGCATGCTGAGTATCATTAATCAAGATATGCTTATCGAGATGGTTTCTTATAATCTCAGCTATAATTGACTCTAGTAATTTGCCTACAATTGAGGTCAGGTTTATTGGGCGGTAATTTGACGGTAACGACTTGTCCCCTGTTTTAAAAATAGGAGTTACATTAGCCATCTTCCACATATCAGACACTACACCTGTTTGAAGAGATAAATTAAAAATATTAGTTAATGGTTCACAGAGTTCCATTTTGCATTCCTTAAGAACCCTTGAAAAAACCTCATCAGGACCCGGCGACTTATTTTGCTTCAGTCTGTCTATCTGCTTCACAACCATCTCACTAGTGACTGTGATGTTACATAATTTATCTTCTTCTAGCCCACTGTAAAAATTAATTACTGGAATATTGTTAGTGTCTTCCTGTGTAAAAACTGAGAGAAAATAATTATTTAAAATCAAGCACATTTCATTCTCTTTGTCAGTAAGGTGCCCATAGTTATTTTTAAGGGGACCTATCTTATCTCTAACTTTTGTTCTATAGACCTGGAAAAAACTTTTTGGGTTAGTTTTAGAATCCCTGGCAACTTTAATTTCATAGTCCCTTTTAGCTTTTCTTATCCCCTTTTTAATGTCCCTCTTAATGTCAATATACTGATTCATAAGATGACCCTCACCTCTTTTGATACGCCTATAAATTCCTTTCTTATGCCCTAGTAGATATTTGAGCCTATTATTCATCCATTTTGGGTCATTTCTATTTGATCTAATTTCTTTATATGGGATAAACGCTCTTTGAGCAGCATGTATAGTGTTCAGAAAACTGTCATATTCATAGCTCTCTTCGTTACCCCAGTCAACAGATGATAAGTGTTCTCTAAGCCCATCGTAATCTGCTAAGCGAAAATCTGGGACTGTTACTGAGTTATCGCTACTATCGTACTTCCATTCAATGTTAAATGTAATTGATTTGTGGTCGCTAGCACCCAGTTCCTCTGAAATTTCTAAATTATTAACAAGGGATTCATTGTTTGCCATAACTAAGTCAAGCAGGTTATTTCCCCTTGTAGGTTCTGTCACAAACTGCTTCAAAAAACAATCCTGAAATACTTCTAAGAAGTCGTATGATTCTAAATTCCCAGTCAAGAAATTCCAATCAACATGACTAAAGTTAAAGTCTCCTAGAATTACTACATTATCGTGCCTTGTGGCCTTAACAATTTCCTCCCATAGTAGTCTCCCTTGGTCCCTATCTAAGTTTGGGGGACGGTATATCACTCCTAAAATCAGTTTTTCATGCCCCTCTGAAAATTCTATCCAAACAGACTCTGTATGTGTTACTTCAGACTTAATACCCGTTTTTATGCAAGAGTTCAAGCGATCTCGGACATACAATGCCACCCCACCCCCCCTCCCAATACTTCTATCTTCTTGGAACAATTTAAAACCCTGAATATGACATTCCGCAGGCATGTCCCGACTTTTTGAATTAAACCACGTCTCAGTTAAGGCAAATACATCAATGTTACCTACACTAGCAACTAATCTCAACTCGTCCATCTTATTCCTAGCACTACGGCAATTAGCATAATAAACATTGAAAGACTCTCCTTTCTCTTTACCCTTCCTGCTCATTTCTATTTTTCTACTAAACCTATTACTGTCCTTATCACCCAAGGTCCCTGGCTTTTCAATATCTATCTCGTTCTTATTATTACTAGTTCCCCTAGAACTCGTAATATTACTACACTGGGACTTCACTGTTTTCCTGCCAAAACCCATACCACTAACTATTCCTAGTTTAAAGTCCTAACTGCTCCCTCCACTGCAGTTGCCAGTGCTCCCACCCCAGACCTAGATAAGTGAACCCCATCCCTAGCATACATGTCATTTCTGCCATAGAAGAGGTCCCAGTTGTCAATGAATGTTACCGCATTTTCCTTACAGTATTTGTCCAGCCAGCAATTGACACCAATTGCCCTGGACAACCATTCATTTCCAACTCCCAATTGCTCCTTGGCAAAATACCACATATGAGAGGGTTCCCACCCTTACTTCTAATTATTTCTATTGCTGACCTATACCTGCTAATCAGGTCCTCACTCCTAAGTCTGCCAACATCGTTGCCTCCAGCACTGAGACAGATAATAGGATTGCTCCCATTACCTCTCATGATGTCATCCAGACGGCTAACAATATCCTCCATCCCAGCCCCAGGAAAGCAAACTCTCTGTCTCCTACTCCTGTCCTTCAAGCAGAACGCCCTATCCATATACCTAACTTGGCTATCCCCAACAACAACAATATTCTTACCTTCCTTAATGTCTTTCGTCGTGACGTTCCCAGTAGTCGACTCACATTCGTCGGGTAGCACTGAGAATGTATTGGATGTTTCCACAACAGTTTCCACGGCAGTCTCTTTCTTCTTCATCGTTTCTACCTTTCCATTCGTCTTCTTGATCGTCAACTTCTTTCCCTGCTGTCCAGCCACTGACCAGTTTCCCTTCTTGACCTGAGGACTCAAAACAGGAGGACTACTCCGAATCTTTTTGTTTTCCTCGGTCAGTCGCCGAATTTCCATATTCGCCAACCTCAATTCTTCCATAAGCTGTTGGTAAAGTTGCTCGATGGAGGGCATCTTGCTTCAATTCTAGAGAGCACGCAAACAGGTCTTCACAGAGCCAAGTACACGTCAACACTGCGCAAAAGCCAACTCAATCAGAAGCTACTGCGCAGCACGTCCGCACGGCCCAATAGCGATGAGTGGGAGGGGCTGGGTTTGATTGGTGTCATGGGGTACGGGAGTTATTTCTTGGGTAGCTTTAGGTAGAGGTCGTTTTGATAAGGACCTGCCTCGTATGGGCCAGTAGGCCTTCTGAAGTGTTCCTACATTCTTATGTTCTTATGTTCAGAGCGTTGGCACTGTACTTCCCTCTCCTTCAGTGTTGACACTACTTCCTCCCTCCACCAGTGTTGGCACTGTACATTCTTTCTCCTTCAGTGTTGGCACTGTACTTCCTCTCTCCTTCAGTGTTGGCACTGTACTTCCCCCTCCAGAGTGTTGGCACTGTACTTCCCCTCCTTCAGTGTTGGCACTGTACTTCGCCCTCCTTCAGTGTTGGCACTGTATTTCCCCCCTCCTTCAGTGTTGGCCCTGTTCCTCTCCCTCCTTCACTGTTGGCACTGTACTTCCCCCTCCTTCAGAGTGTTGGCACTGTACTTCCCCTTCCTTTAGTGTTGGCACTATACTTCCCCCTCCTTCAGAGTGTTGGCACTATACTTCCCCCCTCCTTCAGTGTTGGCACTATACTTCCCCCCTCCTTCACAGTGTTGGGACTAGACTTCCTCCCTCCTTGAGTGTTGGCACTATACTTCCCCCTCCTTCAGAGTGTTGGCACTATACTTCCCCCCTCCTTCAGTGTTGGCACTATACTTCCCCGTCCTTCAAAGTGTTGGCACTATACGCCCCCTCCTTCAGAGTGTTGGCACTATGCTTCCCCCTTCCTTCAGAGTGTTGGCACTATACTTCCCCCTCCTTCAGAGTGTTGGCACTATACTTCCCCCCTCCTTCAGTGTTGGCACTATACTTCCCCCCTCCTTCACAGTGTTGGCACTAGACTTCCTCCCTCCTTGAGTGTTGGCACTATACTTCCCCCTCCTTCAGAGTGTTGGCACTATACTTCCCCCCTCCTTCAGTGTTGGCACTATACTTCCCCGTCCTTCAAAGTGTTGGCACTATACTCCCCCTCCTTCAGAGTGTTGGCACTATGCTTCCCCCTTCCTTCAGAGTGTTGGCACTATATTTCCCTCTCCTTCAAAGTGTTGGCACTATACTTGCCTCCCTCCTTCAGAGTGTTAGCACTATACTCCCCCTCCTCCTTCAGAGTGTTGGCACTATACTCCCCCCTCCTTCAGAGTGTTGGCACTATACTTCCCACCTTTTTCAGTGTGTTTTCACTGCACTTCCCACCTCCAGATACTCCAGTTGTTTAAGTGGTGTCCCTGAATCCCTTCATAAGTGTTACTTTGCTCACACTGCGAGTCATAAAGATCACTTGTCTCCTCTCACTCTTGTCTAAGTCGCTGGTTCAAACCTGTTGAATGTCCAACCCTCTCTCACATAACCCCTCCTTTTCTCCCCCTCCCTCCAATCTTTCTTAGGGCGACCCCTACCCTTCCTTCCCTCCACTACAGATTTATACACCCTCCAAGTCACTCTATTTTTGCTTCATTCTCTCTAAATGTCCAAACCACATAAACAAAACGCTCTCCTCAAACCTCTGGATGATACTTTTAATAACACCGCACCGCCTCTTAATCTCCAAACTAAAAATTATTTGCATAAAATTTACACAAGACATTCCCCTCAGACACGACTTCTCCACTGCCTCCAACCTCTTCCTCGCTGCAGCATTTAAAACACATGTTTCATACCCATGTAAGAATGTTAGTAACACTATACTCCGGTATGTTTTCCTTTTTGCCTCCGTAGATACGATTCTGTGTCTCCGCAGATGCCTCACTGCATCACTCACATTTTTTCCCTCTCGTTAATTCTAATAAACTCTCAAAATATGTTAAGGAAGACGAAACGTTAACTGTAAAGATTTACTTAAAAAATGGTTTATTTTACTAAGACATATATGTATCTACATATCTTAAGAATTAAATATGCTTATTATTGAACAAACCCTATGTTCTTCACCTCTCAGATACTTAGACAACACCTTGACCAACTAGAGCAAACAAAATCAAGACTGCTTCGCTCTCAATAGCTCTTAAGTGGTGTTTAGAGCACCGTGGTGCTCTAAACACCACCTCCATCTTCTGTATATAGTTCTTCTGTTTTCTAATTATGTCCCCAAGAATCTGTATTGATAAAGCCACTGGATGGCGACACGTCTACAATAAAGATAACCAGATGTTGCACAAGTGTCTTAACTTTCAAGTTGAAGAATTGAGACACTTATGCAACATATGGGAATCTTTCCCTGGCCGGGATTGAACCCGCGGTCAGAGAGTCTCAAAACTCCAGACCGTCTCGTTAGCCACTAGACCAGCTAGCCACAATAAGATTCGTCCAACTAGGTATATTTCTACACCATAGGAAGGTTAGCACAGGCACCTCTGTGACCACAAATGCAAGTTTTTACAGACGAATCTCCAGCTAGCTTGGCCGTGTCGAATTCTAGCTCAAGTCCCTTCACTGCCGTCAACATGACTCACGAAATCGTAATGACACGATTGCAAACAAACCATACCCCGGCCGGGATTGAACCCGCTAGCTGGAGATTCGTCTGTAAAAACTTGCATTTGTGGTCACAGTGGTGCCTGTGTTAACCTTCTTATGGTGTAGAAATATACCTAGTTGGACGAATCTTATTGTGGCTAGCTGGTCTAGTGGCTAACGCGACGGACTGTAGTTTTGAGACTCTCTGACCGCGGGTTCAATCCCGGCCGGGGTATGGTTTGTTTACAATCGTGTCATTACGATTTCGTGAGTCATGGGAGTCTTTACTGAAGAAACGTTTCGCCACACAGTGATTCATCAGTCCAGTACAAAGTAGAAATGGGTAAGGAGATGAAATAAATTAAAAATATTAGTTAATGGTTCACAGAGTTCCATTTTACATTCCTTAAGAACCCTTGAAAAAAGCTCATGAGGACCCGGCGACTTATTTTGTTTTTGTCAGTCTATTTGCTTCATAACCATTTCACTAGTGACTGTGACGTTACATAATTTATCTTCTTCAGGCCCACTATAAAAAAAATTGATTACTGGGATACTGTTAGTATCTTCCTGTGTAAAAACTGAGAGAAAATAATTATTTAAAATCGAGCACATTTCATTCTCTTTGTCAGTAAGATGCCCATAGTTATTTTTATGGAGACCTATCTTATCTCTAAATTTTGTTCTATACACCAGGAAAAAACTTTTTGGATTAGTTTTCCAATACCTAGCAACTTTAATTTTATAGTCCCGTTTAGTTTTTCTTATCCCCTGACCCTCACCTCTTTTGATACGCCTGTAAATTCCTTTCTTCTGCCCTAAAATATATTTGAGCCTATTATTCATCCATTTTGGTTCATTTTTATTCGATCTAATTTCATTATACAGGATAAATGTTCTTTGGGCATCATGTATAGCGTTCAGAAAGCTGTTATACTGATAGCTCTCATCGTTACCCTAGTCCACAGATGATAAGTGTTCCATAAGCCCATTGTAATCTGCTAAATGAAAATCTGGAACCAGTACTGAATTATCCCTACTGCCATACTTCCATTCAATGCTAAACGTAATTGATTTGTGATCGCTTGTGCCAAGTTCCTCTGTAATTTCTAAATTATTAACAAGGGTTTCCTTGTTTGCCAGAACCAAGTCAAGCAGGTTATTTCCCCTTGTAGGTTCTGTCGCAAACTGCTTCAAAAAACAATCCTGAACTACTTCTAAGAAGTCGTTAGATTCTAAATTCCCAGTCAAGAAATTCCAATCAATCTGACTAAAATTAAAGTCCCCTAGAATCACTACATCATCGTGCCTTGTGGCCTTAACAATTTCCTCCCATAGTAGTCTCCCTTGGTCCCTATCTAAGTTCGGGGGACGGTATATCACTCCTAGAATCAATTTTTCGTGCCCCTCTGAAAATTCTATCCAGACTGACTCTGTTACTTCGGACTTAATACCCGTTTTTATGCAACAGTTCAAACGATCTCGGACATACAGTGCCACCCCACCCCCATTCCCGATACTTCTATCTACTTAGAGCAATTTAAACCCTGAATATGATATTCTGCAGTCATGTCCCGACTTTTCGAATCAAACCATGTCTCAGTGATGGCAAATACATCAATGTTCCCTGCAACTAATCTCAACTCGTCCATCTTATTCCTAACACTATGGCTATTAGCATAATATATATTTAAAGACCCTTCTTTCTCTTTACCCTTCCTGCTCATTTCTGTTTTTCCACTAGACCTATTACTGTCCTTGTCACCTAGTGCCACTGGCTTTCCAATATCCACCTCATTCTCCCTATTACTAGTTTCCCTAGAACTCATAATATTACTACATTGGAACTTCATTGTTTTCCCGCCAAAACCCATACCACTAACTATTCCTAGTTTAAAGCCCTAACAGCTCCCTCCACTACAGTTGCCAGTGCCCCCCACCCCAGACCTAGATAAGTGAAACCCATCCCTGGCATACATGTCATTTCTGCCATAGAAGAGGTCCCAGTTGTCAACGAATTTTTCTGAATTTTCCTTACAGTATTTGTCGAGCCAGCAATTGACACCAATTGCCCTGGACAACCGTTCTTTTCCAACTCCTCTCCTTGGCAAAATACCACATATGACAGGTTTCCCACCCTTCCTCCTAATTATCTCTATTGCTGACCTATACCTGCTAATCAGGTCCTCACTCCTACATCTGCCAACATCATTGCCTCCAGCACTGAGACAGATAATAGGATTGCTCCCATTACCTCTCATGATGTCATCCAGACGGCTAACAATATCCTTCATCCCAGCCCCAGAAAAACATACTCTCTGCCTCCTACTCCTATCCTTCAGGCAGAATGCCCTATCCATGTACTTAATCTGGCTATCCCCAACAACAACAATGTTTTTACCTTCCGTGGCGACGCCCGTCGTGATGTTCCCAGTAGTTGGCTCACATTCGTTAGGTAGCACTACACCTTTACTTGTGAAATTCATCAAGATGTTCTCAATGGTCTTCGTTGGGGTTTCTAGGGAAGTCTTACTCACGTATGCCAATGCTTCCTTAGTTCTCGTTGTGGCATTCCCAGTAGAACACCCACATTCGTCATCTAGCACCGAAAATGGGTTGGAAGTTTCCACAGTAGTCTTCTGGTTTCTCATTGTTTCTGCCTCTTCTTGATCCTCAGCTTGGTTCCATGTTGCCCGGCCACTGACCAAGCTCCCCTCTTAACCTGGGAACTCACAACAGGAGGATTACTATGAATCCTCTTGTTCTCCTCCGTTGATCGCCGTATCTCGAGCTTAGCAGCCCTAAGCTCTTCTTTCAGCTGCTGGTAAAGTTGCTCAAGAGATGGCATCCTGGTTCAGATTCACATAGTGCACACAAAATGGTCTTCACCGAGCTAAGTACACGTCACCACATGACATCACCACTCGACGTTGATGTACAGGGAGCATCACCCATTAGCAATCGCCTTATAGAGTGAGTCCAACGAAACATAATGTATTGAGAGAAGAAGTTGACTTTTTGTTATCTCATGGACTTATTGAGTGCAACAAAAGTCCATGGGCATCTCCATATATTTTAGTGCCCAAACCAGACAGTAATTTCAGGATGTGCAATGACTACCGTAAAGTGAACTCTGTTACCTTGTCTGATGGATATCCCTTACCTCGCATTGATGACCTTATGAAAGACCTATGAAAGATGAGGTGAATCATAGAATTGATGAGGAGAAAAGGGTGAGTGGTGCACTTAGGAGTCTGTGGAGACAAAGAACTTTGTCCTTGGAGGCAAAGAGGGGAATGTATGAGAGTATAGTTTTACCAACACTCTTATATGGGTGTGAAGCATGGGTGATGAATGTTGCAGCGAGGAGAAGGCTGGAGGCAGTGGAGATGTCATGTCTGAGGGCAATGTGTGGTGTGAATATAATGCAGAGAATTCGTAGTTTGGAAGTTAGGAGGAGGTGCGGGATTACCAAAACTGTTGTCCAGAGGGCTGAGGAAGGGTTGTTGAGGTGGTTCGGACATGTAGAGAGAATGGAGCGAAACAGAATGACTTCAAGAGTGTATCAGTCTGTAGTGGAAGGAAGGCGGGGTAGGGGTCGGCCTAGGAATGGTTGGAGGGAGGGGGTAAAGGAGGTTTTGTGTGCGAGGGGCTTGGACTTCCAGCAGGCATGCGTGAGCGTGTTTGATAGGAGTGAATGGAGACAAATGGTTTTTAATACTTGACGTGCTGTTGGAGTGTGAGCAAAGTAACATTTATGAAGGGGTTCAGGGAAACCGGCAGGCCGGACTTGAATCCTGGAGATGGGAAGTACAGTGCCTGCACTCTGAAGGAGGGGTGTTAATGTTGCAGTTTAAAAACTGTAGTGTAAATCACCCTTCTGGCAAGACAGTGATGGAGTGAATGATGGTGAAAGTTTTTCTTTTTCGGGCCACCCTGCCTTGGTGGGAATCGGCCAGTGTGATAATAAAAAAAAATAAAACCTGCTGCCCCTGTCACCTACCAGTAAATAAATACCCGTGTGTTAACCGACTGGTTTGTGTCGCATCCTGGGGACAAAATTAACCTAATTTGCCCGAAATGCTCTGCTTAACCAGAGTCTTCGTTTATATTATGTCAGTACTTGTACTTGTAGAAGCGCAGACACAGAAACAGACTCACTGACACAGCAGCTGCAGTTGGCTCCTGCACAACCTTTCTTCACCTCAGATTCACCAGTCCGACAAGTGTTCCTGCAGATGCCACCCATTTTTATGCACTTTTTCTTGATAAAACAACCTGTAATAAAGTTTAATATGCCTTAATTACATCCACACAACAATATATTTTCAAATGTTATACAAAACTTATAGAATATTAAAAAAAAAAAAGATTAGAATGACTTGCCGCACCATGAGGAAAGTCTCTCAACAAAACACAATTTTAATTAGATGTTTTTAGTCATTGAAAAGCAAAATTCGCGACGCTAAATTATACAAACCACAAGTTTGTCTTTATTTCAGTCAAGTACAGATGAATCCTCTGCTTGGCTGAAATAACAGTAACAAATTAACAGTAACAACAGCCTGGTCGACCAGGCTTCATCTCCAGCCTTACAGTTTCTGACTACATGGCCAGTATCAAGGGCAGTACCATTCAGCCCAGACTTTTTATGTTCCCATCTGTTGTAGAAAGCTTCCAGATTGTCTATGAAAGCAGCTTTGATGTTGACCTCTTTTAATACCCTTGTGATTTTAGTCCACAGATTTATCTCATTTGGGCATACCCAAAAACATTTCCCTGTTTTAATACTGCTTGTAGCTAGTTCTTGGATATCTGCACAAGGGGCGTGACACCAATTTCCACAAAAATGACAATTTATCCATGCGGAAGCCCGTTTGTTTGACTGACCACAGACTACACACAGCTTCATAATGATTTGAATGGTTGATTTACTGCAATTCTACTAGCAACCTCTTGAATATTCTATTAATAACCTCCTTAAATGAAGCTCTAGCTATTTGTATTTCTGTTTCTAACTGTTTTTGTATATTGGACAGCTTACCGTGCACGTTCCTGATATATATATTTAATGTTTGTGTTTATAAGGGCGCCTACAACCCCATCCGTTTACAGTCTGCTTTATTGTCCAACAAAACCTTTTGAAACCACCAATTCCAGGAACAGCTGTTAAAAATTGACCACTGTCTGGAAAATCTTCCAGCTCCTGCACCCAACATCTTGCTCCTGGGGGATTTCAACTTAATGCACCTAAAATGGAGGAATATAGCAAATAATACTGTTGCAATAATAACACCAGGAGGCAGCTCTAATGAAAACTCACACTCACACGAGCTTTTAAATCTCTGCACAAAATTCAATTTAAACCAGCAAATAATAGAGCCTACTAGACTGGAGAATACACTAGACCTCATCTTCACTAACAATGATGATCTGATAAGAAATGTCACCATATCAAAAACAATATACTCAGATCACAACATAATTGAGGTTCAGACATGTATGCGCGGAGCCCCAGACCGACATAATGAGACTAGTCACGAGGGAGCATTCACCAAATTCAACTTCAATAACAAAAACATAAAGTGGGACCAAGTAAACGAAGTCCTAACCGACATAAGCTGGGAAGATATACTAAGCAACACAGACCCCAACTTATGCCTAGAACAGATTAACTCGGTGGCACTCGATGTATGCACAAGGCTTATTCCTCTAAGAAAAAGGAGGAGTAGATGTAAAATAGAAAGAGACAGGCGCTCCCTTTACAGGCGACGGAAAAGAATAACAGAGCGGCTAAAAGAGGTCAATATATCTGAAATGCGTAGGGAGACACTGGTCAGAGAAATAGCAAGCATCGAACTTAAGCTAAAAGAATCCTTTAGGAGTCAGGAATCGCGGGAAGAACTAAAAGCCATAAATGAAATCGAAAGAAACCCAAAGTATTTCTTCTCCTATGCCAAATCAAAATCGAGAACAACGTCCAGTATTGGGCCCCTACTTAAACAAGATGGGTCCTACACAGATGACAGCAAGGAAATGAGTGAGCTACTCAAGTCCCAGTATGACTCAGTTTTTAGCAAGCCGCTAACCAGACTGAGAGTCGAAGATCAAAATGATTTTTTTATGAGAGAGCCACAAAATTTGATTAACACAAGGCTATCCGATGTTATCCTGACGCCAAATGACTTCGAACAGGCGATAAATGACATGCCCATGCACTCTGCCCCAGGGCCAGACTCATGGAACTCTGTGTTCATCAAGAACTGCAAGAAGCCCCTATCACGAGCCTTTTCCATCCTGTGGAGAGAGAGCATGGACACGGGGGTCGTCCCACAGTTACTAAAAACAACAGACACAGCCCCACTCCACAAAGGGGGCAGTAAAGCAACAGCAAAGAACTACAGACCAATAACACTAACATTCCATATCATAAAAATCTTTGAAAGGGTCCTAAGAAGCAAGATCACCCCCATCTAGAAACCCATCAGTTACACAACCCAGGGCAACATGGGTTTAGAACAGGTCGCTCCTGTCTGTCTCAACTATTAGATCACTACGACAAGGTCCTAAATGCACTAGAAGACAAAAAGAATGCAGATGTAATATATACAGACTTTGCAAAAGCCTTCGACAAGTGTGACCATGGCGTAATAGCGCACAAAATGCGTGCTAAAGGAATAACAGGAAAAGTCGGTCGATGGATCTATAATTTCCTCACTAACAGAACACAGAGAGTAGTCGTCAACAGAGTAAAGTCCGAGGCAGCTACGGTGAAAAGCTCTGTTCCACAAGGCACAGTACTCGCTCCCATCTTGTTCCTCATCCTCATATCCGACATAGACAAGGATGTCAGCCACAGCACCGTGTCTTCCTTTGCAGATGACACCCGAATCTGCATGACAGTGTCTTCCATTGCAGACACTGCAAGGCTCCAGGCGGACATCAACCAAATCTTTCAGTGGGCTGCAGAAAACAATATGAAGTTCAACGATGAGAAATTTCAATTATTCAGATATGGTAAACATGAGGAAATTAAATCTTCATCAGAGTACAAAACAAATTCTGGCCACAAAATAGAGCGAAACACCAACGTCAAAGACCTGGGAGTGATCATGTCGGAGGATCTCACCTTCAAGGACTATAACATTGTATCAATCGCATCTGCTAGAAAAATGACAGGATGGATAATGAGAACCTTCAAAACTAGGGAGGCCAAGCCCATGATGACACTCTTCAGGTCACTTGTTCTATCTAGGCTGGAATATTGCTGCACACTAACAGCACTTTTCAAGGCAGGTGAAATTGCTGACCTAGAAAATGTACAGAGAACTTTCACGGCGTGCATAACGGAGATAAAACACCTCAATTACTGGGAGCGCTTGAGGTTCCTAAACCTTTATTCCATGGAATGCAGGAGGGAGAGATACATGATTATATACACCTGGAAAATTCTAGAGGGACTAGTACCGAACTTGCACACGAAAATCACTCACTACGAAAGCAAAAGACTTGGCAGACGATGCACCATCCCCCCAATGAAAAGCAGGGGTGTCACTAGCACGTTAAGAGACCATACAATAAGTGTCAGGGGCCCGAGACTGTTCAACTGCCTCCCAGCATACATAAGGGGGATTACCAACAGACCCCTGGCAGTCTTCAAGCTGGCACTGGACAAGCACCTAAAGTCAGTTCCTGACCAGCCGAGCTGTGGCTCGTACGTTGGTTTGCGTGCAGCCAGCAGCAACAGCCTGGTTGATCAGGCTCTGATCCACCAGGAGGCCTGGTCACAGACCGGGCCGCGGGGGCGTTGACCCCCGGAACTCTCTCCAGGTAAACTCCAGGTTCAATCCCCGGCACGGGTGGGAACGTAGGGCATGTTTCCTTACACTTGCTGTCCCTGTTCACCTAATAGGGTGTTACTTGACTGTTGTGAGTCGCATCTTGGGAGGGTGGTAGGACAGGATAACAGATCTTAGCCTGTAAAACTGTTTCGTGTAAAAATAGAAGTAAGTTAAGGTTTACAGTGACAGCTGCGAAGGTAATTATTTGATCGACGGTGACCTGAGTAACGAGGAAGTTCACGACCAAGCTAGCCAGTTTCATGTTTCTAATGACTACATTGTCGAACCCAAAAAGCAAATGTGCGCTATTGACTATGCCCCGCATTTCGCAGGTGCTTTGCTAAAACACCTGCCAGGTGAACACTCCTCCAAATGGATAGTGAAAACTGCAAGTTCTGTCAGGGCTTCGTCTCCTACACCTTGCCGCCACTGCATCTATGCTGCCATCTAGCGGAACTGGTCTAGACTAGAGTTTAGCACAACATGCGTTATTTTGCTCTCACTCATTGGAGAGGTGCGTCAGGTCAGTTAGTTTAATATGTTTATTATGCACCCCATACCTATCCTGTGGGCGGCAGTCAAAAGATTACAGAGGTACATAATGGGTCCAGGGACTCGGTCCCCAAAGTTTTGATAGTTGAACAAGGTACAAAGGTAATGAACTCACAAGTTACAAAGGTAAAGAATCCTGTGAGTAAATTTACTTACTTACGTTTATACATGGCTACAATCATGAACAAATTATAGAGTAATGAGCAATTCACACGACCACACCCGGTCACAACTGTAATGACTTATTGGTGCAAATATTGATTGTTGAGTCGCACACACATACACACACACACACACACACACACACACACACACACACACACACACACACACATTCACATGCCTAGTGTCTAATCGACATGTGCCTAGGACAGAATGGTAACTAACACATCCACACGCACCCACACACACCCCCACACACCCCCACACCCCCCCACACACACACATTGCCAGACTCACACATACACTCCCCCCCTCCCCCACCGACATCTCACTCCTTCACCAGATCCCTCCCCTCCCTCTTTCACCCTCCCCTTTCCCACCTCTCCCTCCTTCCCCCTCTCCCTCTCCCACTCACCCACTTGCTTCACTCTCCTTCCCACTCCCCCTTCCCACTAATCTCCCACATAGCCACAGTTCCTCCTCTACCTCCCCCCCCCCACACTCTGACATACACAATACTAACCTAACATACAGAATTACATAGGTTTCCCACTCTGAGGCAATCAGGATAAAACAAAAATGGGTTGCCAGAGAGCAACAAGAAAAACCAAGGGACAGGAGGAGGAAACTGCAAAGGAAGATTGGGCAGCAGAGCTCACAAAAAGGGAACATGAATGGGAAAAGAAACTAGAAGAACTTAGCATGAGAATGGAAGAGAGGATAGACATGGAAAGCAGGAAGTGGGAGGTGCAAGTCAAAGCAGCAGAGGCCAGGATACAGAGTTTAGAAGAGGAACTGAAAAATCTGAAACAGCCTAAAGAACTAAAGAACATTTTGGGATTGACAACAGAGACTGCTACCTCAGTCACAAATAAGGGGACTGTAGGGAAAGAAGGAGCAAAACAGCATGTAGAAGCTCAATCAGTGGAGAATGTAGTAAATGAAAGACCTAAGCTATATGTGGAGGCCCTAACAGACCACAGCAGAGCCCAGGGAAAGCCGAGAAGGGAAAATGATAGGCCACTGAGCCCAAGTACATTAGCTAGTGAAACTGAAGAAAGGAAAGCTGCAATGGAGGAAATCAAATGGAATGAGAGGATACACAGGGATATGCAGTAGGAGAATGAAAGGGTGAGGTCAGTCTTTGTGTATGGGCTCCAGGAAGTTGAAGGGGAAACATATGAAGCCAGAAAACAAGGGGAAAAAAAAGCAATTGAAAGAATCATGAAAGCAATAGGAGAAGACGACATGACCCAGCTGGAAAATTTTCGGAGAATAGGGGGGTATGTAAAAAAAAGAACCCGGCCAGTGAAAGTGACCTTCAAGGCAGAATCGACTCGGAACAGGATCCTGCAGGAGAAAGCACGATTAAGGGACATGCTGGCATACAGGAAGGTGTATCTCGACCGCGACAGAACACAAGCAGAAAGGCAGAAACAGAGAGAGATGGTACAAAGGCGAAAGGAGGAAAGAGAGGGGATGGAGAAGACAGACAGGAGATCCCAGACACAGGAAAATCAAATGCAGCCTCCCTCACAACTTCCTATAGAAGCCTCTCAACCAGGTCAACCACAGTGCAACCAAACACTCTAAACCAAAACACCCATGCCACATCCAATGCCCCCACCCACTGCATTACAAACTCCACCCCCACAGCAACCACCCATAGTTCCTAATCAGGTCTCCCACTTCCCGAACCCCAATACACCTCCCAGACCACAATCTTAGAAAAGAAGTTGAAGGTGTGGTATACAAATGCAGATGGAATAACAAATAAGTATGAGGAGTGGCACGAAAGAATCAAGGAGACATCCCCAGACATAATAGCACTCACAGAAACAAAACTCACCTGGAGTTTACCTGGAGAGAGTTTCGGGGGTCAACGCCCCCGCGGCCCGGTCTGTGACCAGGCCTCCTGGTGGATCAGCGCCTGATCAACCAGGCTGTTGCTGCTGGCTGCACGCAAACCAACGTACGAGCCACAGCCCGGCTGATCAGGAACTGACTTTAGGTGCTTATCCAGTGCCTGCTTGAAGACTGCCAGGGGTCTGTTGGTAATCCCCCTTATGTGTGCTGGGAGGCAGTTGAACAGTCTCAGGGCCCCTGACACTTATTGTATGGTCTCTTAACGTGCTAGTGACACCCCTGCTTTTCATTGGGGGGATGGTGCATCGTCTGCCAAGTCTTTTGCTTTCGTAGTGAGTGATTTTCGTGTGCAAGTTCGGTACCAGTCCCTCTAGGATTTTCCAGGTGTATATAATCATGTATCTCTCCCTCCTGCGTTCCAGGGAATACAGGTTTAGAAACCTCAAGCGCTCCCAGTAATTGAGGTGTTTTATCTCCGTTATGCGCGCCGTGAAAGTTCTCTGTACATTTTCTAGGTCGGCAATTTCACCTGCCTTGAAAGGTGCTGTTAGAGTGCAGCAATATTCCAGCCTAGATAGAACAAGTGACCTGAAGAGTGTCATCATGGGCTTGGCCTCCCTAGTTTTGAAGGTTCTCATTATCCATCCTGTCATTTTTCTAGCAGATGCGATTGATACAATGTTATGGTCCTTGAAGGTGAGATCCTCCGACATAATCACTCCCAGGTCTTTGACGTTGGTGTTTCGCTCTATTTCGTGGCCAGAATTTGTTTTGTACTCTGATGAAGATTTAGTTTCCTCATGTTTACCATATCTGAGTAATTGAAATTTCTCATCGTTGAACTTCATATTGTTTTCTGCAGCCCACTGAAAGATTTGGTTGATGTCCGCCTGGAGCCTTGCAGTGTCTGCAATGGAAGACACTGTCATGCTGATTCGGGTGTCATCTGCAAAGGAAGACACGGTGCTGTGGCTGACATCCTTGTCTATGTCGGATATGAGGATGAGAAACAAGATGGGAGCTAGTACTGTGCCTTGTGGAACAGAGCTTTTCACCGTAGCTGCCTCGGACTTTACTCTGTTGACGACTACTCTCTGTGTTCTGTTAGTGAGGAAATTATAGAT
The DNA here is from genome assembly GCF_038502225.1 of Cherax quadricarinatus. Taxonomy (NCBI): domain Eukaryota; kingdom Metazoa; phylum Arthropoda; class Malacostraca; order Decapoda; family Parastacidae; genus Cherax; species Cherax quadricarinatus. Next base: position 44,358,861 of record NC_091299.1, on the reverse strand, counting down.
CCATCGACCGACTTTTCCTGTTATTCCTTTAGCGCGCATTTTGTGCGCTATTACGCCATGGTCACACTTGTCGAAGGCTTTTACAAAGTCTGTATATATTACATCTGCATTCTTTTTGTCTTCTAGTGCATTTAGGACCTTGTCGTAGTGATCCAATAGTTGAGACAGACAGGAGCGACCTGTTCTAAACCCATGTTGCCCTGGGTTGTGTAACTGATGGGTTTCTAGATGGGTGGTGATCTTGCTTCTTAGGACCCTTTCAAAGATTTTTATGATATGGGATGTTAGTGCTATTGGTCTGTAGTTCTTTGCTGTTGCTTTACTGCCCCCTTTGTGGAGTGGGGCTATGTCTGTTGTTTTTAGTAACTGAGGGACGACCCCCGTGTCCATGCTCCCTCTCCATAGGATGGAAAAGGCTCGTGATAGGGGCTTCTTGCAGTTCTTGATGAACACAGAGTTCCATGAGTCTGGCCCTGGGGCAGAGTACATGGGCATGTCATTTATCGCCTGTTCGAAGTCATTTGGCGTCAGGATAACATCGGATAGGCTTGTGTTAATCAAATTTTGTGGCTCTCTCATAAAAAATTAATTTTGATCTTCGACTCTCAGTCTGGTTAGCGGCTTGCTAAAAACTGAGTCATATTGGGACTTGAGTAGCTCACTCATTTCCTTGCTGTCATCTGTGTAGGACCCATCTTGTTTAAGTAGGGGCCCAATACTGGGCGTTGTTCTCGATTTTGATTTGGCATAAGAGAAGAAATACTTTGGGTTTCTTTCGATTTCAATTATAGCTTTTAGTTCTTCCCGCGATTCCTGACTCCTAAAGGATTCTTTTAGCTTAAGTTCGATGCTTGCTATTTCTCTGACCAGTGTCTCCCTGCGCATTTCAGATATATTGACCTCTTTTAGCCGCTCTGTTATTCTTTTCCGTCGCCTGTAAAGGGAGCGCCTGTCTCTTTCTATTTTACATCTACTCCTCCTTTTTCTTAGAGGAATAAGCCTTGTGCATACATCGAGTGCCACCGAGTTAATCTGTTCTAGGCATAAGTTTGGGTCTGTGTTGCTTAGTATATCTTCCCAGCTTATATCGGTTAGGACTTGGTTTACTTGGTCCCACTTTATGTTTTTGTTATTGAAGTTGAATTTGGTGAATGCTCCCTCGTGACTAGTCTCATTTTGTCGGTCTGGGGCTCCTCGCATACATGTCTGAACCTCAATTATGTTGTGATCTGAGTATATTGTTTTTGATATGGTGACATTTCTTATCAGATCATCATTGTTAGTGAATATGAGGTCTAGTGTATTCTCCAGTCTAGTAGGCTCTATTATTTGCTGGTTTAAATTGAATTTTGTGCAGAGATTTAAAAGCTCGTGTGAGTGTGAGTTTTCATCAGAGCTGCCTCCTGGTGTTATTACTGCAACAATATTATTTGCTATATTCCTCCATTTTAGGTGCCTTAAGTTGAAATCCCCCAGGAGCAAGATGTTGGGTGCAGGAGCTGGAAGATTTTCCAGACAGTGGTCAATTTTTAACAGCTGTTCCTGGAATTGCTGGGATGTTGCATCCGGAGGCTTGTAGACTACCACAATGACTAGGTTTTGGTTCTCGACCTTTACTGCTAAAACTTCCACTACGTCATTTGAGGCATTAAGCAGTTCTGTGCAAACAAGTGACTCTGCAATGTACAGGCCAACCCCCCCCTTTTGCCTGTTCACTCTGTCACATCTGTATAGGTTGTAACCTGGGATCCATATTTCATTGTCCAAGTGATCCTTTATGTGGGTCTCAGTGAAAGCCGCGAACATTGCCTTTGCCTCTGCAAGCAGTCCACGGATGAAAGGTATTTTGTTGTTTGTTGCTGGCTTTAGACCCTGTATATTTGCAAAGAAGAATGTTATCGGACTGGTGGTATTGTTGGTACTGGGGGGGGATTTTTTTCCGGCATTAGTATCTGTATCTGTTGGTTTGGAGTGGAGGCCATCGACTGTGGTTCCACTCCAGGAATGACTGGATTTGGTGTACAATTTCTGCCATTTCCTGCCAGTTTTTTTTTCCTTCCTGGCACTAAAAAAACCTCTCCCTCTTGAGTGGCTGTGGCTACCCAGGTTTTCCCATGGCCTGGATGTTTTGTATCTTCGTTATGCGCGCCGTGAAAGTTCTCTGTACATTTTCTAGGTCGGCAATTTCACCTGCCTTGAAAGGTGCTGTTAGAGTGCAGCAATATTCCAGCCTAGATAGAACAAGTGACCTGAAGAGTGTCATCATGGGCTTGGCCTCCCTAGTTTTGAAGGTTCTCATTATCCATCCTGTCATTTTTCTAGCAGATGCGATTGATACAATGTTATGGTCCTTGAAGGTGAGATCCTCCGACATAATCACTCCCAGGTCTTTGACGTTGGTGTTTCGCTCTATTTCGTGGCCAGAATTTGTTTTGTACTCTGATGAAGATTTAGTTTCCTCATGTTTACCATATCTGAGTAATTGAAATTTCTCATCGTTGAACTTCATATTGTTTTCTGCAGCCCACTGAAAGATTTGGTTGATGTCCGCCTGGAGCCTTGCAGTGTCTGCAATGGAAGACACTGTCATGCAGATTCGGGTGTCATCTGCAAAGGAAGACACGGTGCTGTGGCTGACATCCTTGTCTATGTCGGATATGAGGATGAGAAACAAGATGGGAGCTAGTACTGTGCCTTGTGGAACAGAGCTTTTCACCGTAGCTGCCTCGGACTTTACTCTGTTGACGACTACTCTCTGTGTTCTGTTAGTGAGGAAATTATAGATCCATCGACCGACTTTTCCTGTTATTCCTTTAGCGCGCATTTTGTGCGCTATTACGCCATGGTCACACTTGTCGAAGGCTTTTGCAAAGTCTGTATATATTACATCTGCATTCTTTTTGTCTTCTAGTGCATTTAGGACCTTGTCGTAGTGATCCAATAGTTGAGACAGACAGGAGCGACCTGTTCTAAACCCATGTTGCCCTGGGTTGTGTAACTGATGGGTTTCTAGATGGGTGGTGATCTTGCTTCTTAGGACCCTTTCAAAGATTTTTATGATATGGGATGTTAGTGCTATTGGTCTGTAGTTCTTTGCTGTTGCTTTACTGCCCCCTTTGTGGAGTGGGGCTATGTCTGTTGTTTTTAGTAACTGAGGGACGACCCCCGTGTCCATGCTCCCTCTCCATAGGATGGAAAAGGCTCGTGATAGGGGCTTCTTGCAGTTCTTGATGAACACAGAGTTCCATGAGTCTGGCCCTGGGGCAGAGTGCATGGGCATGTCATTTATCGCCTGTTCGAAGTCATTTGGCGTCAGGATAACATCGGATAGGCTTGTGTTAATCAAATTTTGTGGCTCTCTCATAAAAAATTCATTTTGATCTTCGACTCTCAGTCTGGTTAGCGGCTTGCTAAAAACTGAGTCATATTGGGACTTGAGTAGCTCACTCATTTCCTTGCTGTCATCTGTGTAGGACCCATCTTGTTTAGGTAGGGGCCCAATACTGGGCGTTGTTCTCGATTTTGATTTGGCATAAGAGAAGAAATACTTTGGGTTTCTTTCGATTTCATTTATAGCTTTTAGTTCTTCCCGCGATTCCTGACTCCTAAAGGATTCTTTTAGCTTAAGTTCGATGCTTGCTATTTCTCTGACCAGTGTCTCCCTGCGCATTTCAGATATATTGACCTCTTTTAGCCGCTCTGTTATTCTTTTCCGTCGCCTGTAAAGGGAGCGCCTGTCTCTTTCTATTTTACATCTACTCCTCCTTTTTCTTAGAGGAATAAGCCTTGTGCATACATCGAGTGCCACCGAGTTAATCTGTTCTAGGCATAAGTTTGGGTCTGTGTTGCTTAGTATATCTTCCCAGCTTATATCGGTTAGGACTTGGTTTACTTGGTCCCACTTTATGTTTTTGTTATTGAAGTTGAATTTGGTGAATGCTCCCTCGTGACTAGTCTCATTTTGTCGGTCTGGGGCTCCTCGCATACATGTCTGAACCTCAATTATGTTGTGATCTGAGTATATTGTTTTTGATATGGTGACATTTCTTATCAGATCATCATTGTTAGTGAATATGAGGTCTAGTGTATTCTCCAGTCTAGTAGGCTCTATTATTTGCTGGTTTAAATTGAATTTTGTGCAGAGATTTAAAAGCTCGTGTGAGTGTGAGTTTTCATCAGAGCTGCCTCCTGGTGTTATTACTGCAACAATATTATTTGCTATATTCCTCCATTTTAGGTGCCTTAAGTTGAAATCCCCCAGGAGCAAGATGTTGGGTGCAGGAGCTGGAAGATTTTCCAGACAGTGGTCAATTTTTAACAGCTGTTCCTGAAATTGCTGGGATGTTGCATCCGGAGGCTTGTAGACTACCACAATGACTAGGTTTTGGTTCTCGACCTTTACTGCTAAAACTTCCACTACGTCATTTGAGGCATTAAGCAGTTCTGTGCAAACAAGTGACTCTGCAATGTACAGGCCAACCCCCCCCCTTTTGCCTGTTCACTCTGTCACATCTGTATAGGTTGTAACCTGGGATCCATATTTCATTGTCCAAGTGATCCTTTATGTGGGTCTCAGTGAAAGCCGCGAACATTGCCTTTGCCTCTGCAAGCAGTCCACGGATGAAAGGTATTTTGTTGTTTGTTGCTGGCTTTAGACCCTGTATATTTGCAAAGAAGAATGTTATCGGACTGGTGGTATTGTTGGTACTGGGGGGGATTTTTTTTCCGGCATTAGTATCTGTATCTGTTGGTTTGGAGTGGAGGCCATCGACTGTGGTTCCACTCCAGGAATGACTGGATTTGGTGTACGATTTCTGCCATCTCCTGCCAGTTTTTTTTTCCTTCCTGGCACTAAAAAAACCTCTCCCTCTTGAGTGGCTGTGGCTACCCAGGTTTTCCCATGGCCTGGATGTTTTGTATCTTTTTGTCCCCTTTAGATGGTATGCCTGGCAATTTAAGTTATAGCACAGTCTTTCCTATACTGAAGAGGTACACATTTCAGGGTGAAAAAGCTTACAGGAAGGGAGTTTGCATTTTCCTGTTGTCATATGGGCATGGCATTTTCTAGGGTGGTCATAGTTGCACGTCCCATCTGTTTTTCCAGATTTCCCATGCCAGCAGATACCAAGTGCATAGTATGTGCACAGGCTTGGTTTCCGCTTGCCTTGGGTTTCTGTGACTGTATTCCCTGTTGGTGCATGTTTCCCTGTCTTACTTCTATCCTCCCTAGCACCAACAATGGAGCTCCCACCAGTTGTTTTTGGTAATTTATCCTCACTATTGCTATTGGAGTCCTCTTGTTTGCTATTTCCTGCGGTATTTCTAGTTTGCAATATTGGTTTTATCTTATCTTTGACTACACTTGTTTCCCTACTATGGCTCCTATCCCCTATGTGGTCATTTATATGTATTCCTTCCTGCGTATAATTCCCGACTACCTGGACAAAATCTCCAGCTTCATCATTACTGTCTCCCAGGACAGTATCTCCAGCTTCACCATTTCTGTCTCCCAGGACAGCACCTCCAGCTTCACCATTACTGTCTCCCAGGACAGCACCTCCAGCTTCACCATTACTGTCTCCCAGGACAGCACCTCCAGCTTCACCATTACTGTCTCCCAGGACAGCACCTCCAGCTTTACTATTACTGTCTCCCAGGACATCACCTCCAGCCTTACAGTTTGTGACTACATGGCCAGTATCAAGGGCAGTACCATTCAGCCCAGACTTTTTATGTTCCCATCTGTTGTAGAAAGCTTCCAGGTTTTCTATGAAAGCAGCTTTGATGTTGTCCTCTTTTAATACCCTTGTGATTTTAGTCCACAGATTTTCCTCATTTGGGCATACCCAGAAACACTTCTCTGTTTTAATACTGCTTGTAGCTAGTTCTGGGATATCTGCACAAGGGGCGTGACACCAATTTCCACAAAAATGACAATTTATCCATGTGGAGGCCCGTTTGTTTGACTGACCACAGACTACACACAGCTTCATAATGATTTGAATGGTTGATTTACTGCAATTCTACTAGCAACCTCTTGAATATTATATTAATAACCTTAAATGAAGCTCTAGCTATTTGTATTTCTGTTTCTAACTCTTTTTGTATATTGGACAGCTTACCGTCACGTTCCTGATTTTTAATGTTTGTGTTTATAAGGGCGCCTACACCCCATCCGTTTACAGTCTGCTTTATTGTCCAACGAAACTGTTTGAAACCAGTCCCGGGTTCGGACCAGTCAAGGGTTCGGACCAGTCAAGGGTTCGGACCAGTCAAGGGTTCGGACCAGTCAAGGGTTTGGACCAGTCGATCTGCTCTGATCAGTGGGTCACTTATTTAAAACATACCAGATTCAATCTTTCCAACCGGATATCAAATCCTCAGGAAAGACAGAGGGAGGAGAGGGGGAGGAGGAGTTGAACTGCTCATTAAAAACCAGTGGGGGTTTGAGAAAATGGAAGGAATGGATGGCACGGGCGAAAGGGACTACTTAGTAGGAACAATCCAGTCTGAGGGACATAAGGTGATAATTGCAGTAATGTACAACCCACCACAGAACTGCAGGAGGCCAAGAGAAGAATACGATGAGAGCAACAGAGCAATGGTCGACACACTAGCCGAGGTGGCCAGGAGAGCACACATGGGGGGAACAAAGTTAGTAGTTATGGGTGATTTCAATCACAATGAGATTGACTGGGAAAACCTGGAGCCCCATGGGGGTCCGGAAACATGGAGAGCCAAGATGATGGAGGTGGTACTGGAAAACCTCATGCATCAACATGTTAGAGACACTACCAGAGAGAGAGGAGAGGATGAACCAGCAAGACTGGACCTTGTATTCACCTTGAGTAGTTCTGACATCGAGGATATCATGTATGAAAGGCCCCTGGGAGCTAGTGATCATGTGGTTCTGAGCTTCGACTACATAGTTGAGCTCCAAGTGGAGAGAGCAGCAGGAATAGGGTGGGAAAAACCAAACTACAAAAGGGGGAACTACTCAGGCTTGAGGAACTTCCTTCAAGACATTCAGTGGGAGAGGGAACTGACAGGAAAACCAGTACAAGAAATGGACTATGTGGCAACAAAATGCAAGGAGGCAGAGGAGAGGTTTGTTCCCAAGGGAAACAGAAATAATGGGAAGAACAGAACGAGTCCTTGGTTCACCCAAAGGTGTAGGGAGGCAAAAACTAGGTGTACTAGAGAATGGAAAATGTACAGAAGACAGAGAACTCAGGAAAATAAAGAGATTAGCCGAAGAGTCAGAAACGAATATGCACAGATAAGAAGGGAGGCTCAGCGGCAATACAAAAATGACATAGCAACGAAAGTCAAGACTGACCCGAAGCTGTTGTACAGCCACATCAGGAGGAAAACAACAGTCAAGGACCAGGTAATCAGACTGAGGAAGGGTGATGGGGAATTCACAAGAAACGACCGGGAGGTATGTCAGGAGCTCAACACAAGATTTAAAGAAGTATTTACAGTGGAAACCAGTAGGACTCCAGGAAATCAGAGCAGGGGGGTGCACCAGCAAGTGCTGGATGAGGTACATATAACCAATGAGGAGGTGAAGAAGCTGCTATGCGAACTTGACACCTCAAAGGCGGTGGGACCAGAAAACATCTCTCCGTGGGTCCTTAAAGAGGGAGCAGAGACATTGTGTGTACCATTGACAAAGATCTTCAACACATCATTTGAAACTGGGCAACTCCCCGAGGTATGGAAGATGGCAAATGTAGTCCCAATTTTTAAAGAGGGAGACAGACATGAAGCACTAAACTACAGACCTGTATCACTAACGTGTATAGTATGCAAGGTCATGGAGAAGATCATCAGGAGGAGAGTGGTGGAGCACCTGGAAAGAAACAAGTGTATAATTGACAACCAGCATGGTTTCAGGGAGGGAAAATCCTGTGTCACAAACCTATTAGAGTTTTATGACAAGGTGACAGAAGTAAGACAAGAGAGAGAGGGGTGGATTGACTGCATTTTTTGGACTGCAAGAAGGCCTTCGACACAGTTCCTCACAAGAGGTTACTGCAAAAGCTAGAGGATCAGGCACACATAACAGGAAAGGCACTGCAATGGATAAGAGAATACCTTACAGGGAGGCAACAACGAGTCATGGTACGTGACGAGGTGTCAAAGTGGGCGCCTGTGACAAGCGGGGTTCCACAGGGGTCAGTCCTAGGACCTGTGCTGTTCTTGGTATATGTGAATGACATAACGGAAGGGATAGACTCAGAAGTGTCTTGTTTGCGGACGATGTGAAGTTAATGAGAAGAATCAAATCGGATGAGGATCAGGCAGGACTACAAAGAGACCTGGACAGGCTACAAGCCTGGTCCAGCAACTGGCTCCTTGAGTTTAACCCCGCCAAATGCAAAGTCATGAAGATTGGGGAAGGGCAAAGAAGACCGCAGACACAATATAGTTTAGATGGCCAAAGTCTGCAAACCTCACTCAAGGAAAAAGATCTGGGGGTGAGTATAACACCGAGCATATCTCCTGAGGCGCACATCAATCAGATAACTGCTGCAGCATACGGGCGCCTGACAAACCTATGGATAGCGTTCCGATACCTCAGTAAGGATTCGTTCAAGACTCTGTATACCATTTACGTCAGGCCCATACTGGAGTATGCAGCACCAGTTTGGAATCCACACCTAGTCAAGCACGTCAAGAAATTAGAGAAAGTGCAAAGGTTTGCAACAAGACTAGTCCCAGAGCTACGGGGATTGTCCTACGAAGAAAGGTTGAGGGAAATTGGCCTGACGACACTGGAGGCCAGGAGGGTCAGGGGAGACATGATAACGACATACAAAATACTGCACGGAATAGGCAAGGTGGACAAAGACAGGATGTTCCAGAGATGGGACACAGACACAAGAGGTCACAATTGGAAGTTGAAGACTCAGATGAATCAAAGGAATGTTAGGAAGTATTTCTTCAGTCATAGAGTAGTCAAGCCGTGGAATAGCCTAGAAAGTGAAGTAGTGGAGGCGGGAACCATACATAGTTTTAAGGCGAGGTATGATAAAGCTCATGGAGCAGGGAGAGAGAGGACCTAGTAGCAATCAGTGAAGAGGCGGGGCCAGGAGCTATGAATCGACCCCTGCAACCACAAATAGGTGAGTACAAATAGGTGAGTACACACACACACACACACACACACACATACACACACATACACACACACATACACACACATACATACACATAAAGTAGTCATTGGAGTGATGTATAACCCACCACAGAACTGCAGGAGGCCAAGAGAGGAGTACGAAGAAAACAACAGGGTGATGGTGGACACACTGGCTGAGGTGGCAAGAAGAGCTCACTCGAGCAGAGCAAAGTTACTGGTAATGGGCGATTTCAACCACAGGGAGATCGACTGGGAAAACCTGGAGCCACATGGGGGTCCCGAAACATGGAGAACCAAGATGATGGATGTGGTACTTGAAAACCTCATGCATCAACATGTCAGGGACACAACCAGAGAGAGAGGGGAGGATGAGCCAGCAAGACTGGATCTTGTGTTCACCATGAGCAGTTCAGACATTGAGGACATCACTTATGAGAGGCCCCTTGGAGCTAGCGATCATGTGGTTCTGAGTTTTGACTATATAGTAGAGTTACAAGTGGAGAAGGTAACAGGAACTGAAGGGGACAGGCCAAACTATAAAAGGGGGGACTACACAGGTATGAGAAACTTCCTGCAGGAGGTTCAGTGGGACAGAGAAATGGTAGGAAAATCAGTAAACGAGATGATGGAATATGTGGCAACAAAGTGCAAGGAGGCAGAGGAAAGTTTTGTTCCCAAGGGAAACGGAAATAATAGGAAGACCAAAACGAGTCCTTGGTTTACCCGAAGGTGTAGGGAGGCAAAAACTAAGTGCAACAGAGAATGGAAAAGGTACAGGAGGCATAGGACCCAGGAAAACAAGGAGATTAGTAGAAGAGCCAGAAACGAGTATGCACAGATAAGGAGGGAGGCCCAGCGACAGTATGAAAACGACATAGCATCGAAAGTCAAATCTGACCCGAAACTGCTGTATAGCCACATTAGGAGGAAGACAACAGTCAAGGACCAGGTGATAAGGCTGAGGAAAGAAGGTGGAGAACTCACAAGAAACGATCAAGAGGTATGTGAGGAGCTAAACAAGAGATTTAAGGAAATATTTACAGTAGAGACAGGAAGGACTCTGGGGGGACAGACCAGACGGGGACACCAGCAAGGAATATACCAACAAGTGTTGGACGACATACATACAAATGAGGAGGAGGTGAAGAAACTGCTAAGGGACATCGATACCTCAAAGGCAATGGGACCAGACAACATCTCCCCGTGGGTCCTTAGAGAGGGAGCAGATATGTTGTGCGTGCCACTTACCACAATCTTCAACACATCCCTGGAAACTGGGCAACTACCTGAGGTATGGAAGACGGCAAATGTAGTTCCCATTTTTAAAAAAGGAGACAGAAAAGAGGCACTAAACTATAGACCTGTGTCATTGACGTGTATAGTATGCAAAATTATGGAGAAGATTATCAGGAGGAGAGTGGTGGAGCACCTGGAACGGAACAGGAGTATAAATGCCAACCAGCACGGATTCACGGAAGGCAAATCCTGTGTCACAAACCTTCTGGAGTTTTATGATAAAATAACAGAAGTAAGACAAGAGAGAGAGGGGTGGGTTGATTGCATCTTCTTGGACTGCAAGAAGGCCTTTGACACAGTTCCTCACAAGAGATTAGTGCAGAAGCTAGAGCATCAGGTGCATATAACAGGAAGGGCACTGCAATGGATCAGAGAATACCTGACAGGGAGGCAACAACGAGTCATGGTACGTAATGATGTATCACAGTGGGCACCTGTGACGAGCGGGGTCCCACAGGGGTCGGTCCTAGGACCAGTGCTATTTTTGGTATATGTGAACGACATGACGGAAGGGTTAGACTCAGAAGTGTCCCTGTTTGCAGATGATGTGAAGTTAATGAGGAGAATTAAATCTGATGAGGACCAGGCAGGACTTCAAAGAGACCTGGACAGACTGGACACCTGGTCCAGCAAATGGCTTCTCGAATTTAATCCTGCCAAATGCAAAGTCATGAAGATGGGGGAGGGGCACAGAAGACCACAGACAGAGTATAGGCTAGGTGGCCAAAGACTGCAAACCTCACTCAAGGAGAAAGATCTTGGGGTGAGTATAACACCGAGCATGTCTCCGGAAGCACACATCAATCAGATAACTGCTGCAGCATATGGGCGCCTGGCAAACCTGAGAACAGCATTCCGATACCTTAGTAAGGAATCATTCAAGACACTGTACACCGTGTATGTCAGGCCCATACTGGAGTATGCAGCACCTGTTTGGAACCCGCACTTGATAAAGCACTTCAAGAAACTAGAGAAAGTACAAAGGTTTGCGACAAGGTTAGTTCCAGAGCTAAGGGGAATGTCCTATGAGGAAAGATTAAGGGAAATCGGCCTGACGACACTGGAGGAGAGGAGGGTCAGGGGAGACATGATAACGACATATAAAATACTGCGTGGAATAGACAAGGTGGACAAAGACAGGATGTTCCAGGGAGGGGACACAGAAACAAGAGGCCACAATTGGAAGTTGAAGACACAAATGAGTCAGAGAGATAGTAGGAAGTATTTCTTCAGTCATAGAGTTGTAAGGCAGTGGAATAGCCTAGAAAATGACGTAGTGGAGGCAGGAACCATACACAGTTTTAAGACGAGGTTTGATAAAGCTCATGGAGCGGGGAGAGAGAGGGCCTAGTAGCAACCGGTGAAGAGGCGGGGCCAGGAGCTAGGACTCGACCCCTGCAACCACAAATAGGTGAGTACAAATAGGTGAGTACACACACACACACACACACACACACACACACACACACACACACACACACATACACACACACACACACACACACACACGTGGTAATGCTTTATTTACATGAAGCAAAGTCAGGGTATTTTTCCAGAATGGTCTGTAATATACCACTGTGGATACAATACTTAGACGTATCTTGAACATTTCTGAGTGAATTGTCTCTAAATTCATTAATTTTATCGCACTCCAGTACATAATGGCGCAAGGTGTGACAATAGTCCATCTGGCAAAGTTTACATTTCGTTTGGTCTACATCTGGTGTTAGTGATTTAACCTGCCAAAGATACTTGTAACCCAGCCGGAGCCGGGCGGTAGTGACATCCAAGAGTCGGCTTATTTTGGTGGATGCACCATAGACATGTGGCTCCTCCTGCATGATAGAATGATAGATGTACTGACTGGTGTCAATCTCCCTGAGTCGTAAGTTAATAAAATTCAGTTGAAGTTCTTTTCGTATTACTGTTCTCAAACTGCTAACTGACAAGCTCCTCTTTGAAAGCATACAGCTTAGCCAGTTCATTAGTTCTATCATGCATCCGAAGGCCAATGTAAGATGGAATCCACAGAATGTGCACTCTGACTCCACTGTCCACAATCCTACCATACCTATGTCTTGCGTCTGACACAAGCATGCCACAATTTATACTTAATAAGTTGAGAGCATTTATGAATTCAAATTCAAAATTCAAATTCAAAAGTTTATTCTCTATGTAGTAAAATAATAACTACAGAGTGCACCACTAAAAAACCTAGCATGGCTAGGCATTTCGGGCAGACTTAGATTAAATCTTAAGTTCAAAATATTACAAAATTATGAGGTAAGTTGGTATTATGGCTAAGTGACTAAATACTAGTTTGTCAGTTTAGCAATGTGAATGCTTTTGTTTTGGCACAATACATAGTTTCAGTATTGGAGTATCACAGGCCAACTTATGACTAGTTAAGATTCATTATTTTAAGATTGAGATTAATATTTCTATTTATGGTCAAATGGGTGAGTGTAAGTGTGAACCACCAGGTGGTGTTCGTGTAATTAGTTGACGGTGTGTATCAGGGAGATTAGATGTTTTCTGATGGTAGTTTTGAAGGTGATGAATGCGTCTGCAGTTCTAGAGTTTTCAGGTAGGGTGTTCCAGATTTTAGGGCCTTTGACATACATTGAATTTTTGTAAAGGTATAGTCGGACACGGGGAATGTCATAGAGATGTTTGTGTCTGGTGTTATGCCTGTGGGTTCTGTCACAACTATCAAGAAAACGTTTTAGGTCAAGGTTAATATTGGAATTTAAGGCCCTGTAGATGTAGATTGCACAGTAGTAAGTGTGGATGAACAGGGAGTAAGTTTAGATCTATGAAGAGTGGGGGGGGGGGGTGTTGCCAGGGATGGGATTTAGTGATTATTCTTACCGCGGCTTTTTGTTGGGTTATTATTGGCTTGGTTATTATTACAAGCACAGATAGCATAGGTGAGGCATGGATATATAAGTGAATGATATAGTGTGAGAAGGGCAGTTTGCGGCACGTAGTATCGTATCTTGGAGAGGATCCCAACCGTTTTAGATACTTTTTTGGTTATGTGTTGGATATGAGTGCTGAAATTCAGGTTGTTGTCGAGGTATAGGCCTAGGAATTTGCCCTCATTATGTCTGGTAATTAGAGTGTTGTCGATCTTAATGTTAATTTGCGCATCTCCTGCTCTGCTACCAAACATAATGTAATAGGTTTTGTCAGTGTTAAGCGTAAGTTTATTGGCTGTCATCCAAGTCGATATTTTGATCAGCTCCTCGTTAACAATGGTGTTGAGGGTGGCAAGATTAGGGTGAGAGATGACATAAATCGTGTCGTCAGCAAAGAGAATGGGGTTCAGGTGTCGGGATACATTTGGAAGATCACTGATGTATATGAGGAAGAGCAGGACACCAAGGACACTTCCCTGTGGAACTCCAGTATCAAGTGGCCGTGTTGTTGATGCTGTGTCTTTAATGGTGACATACTGATACCTATTAGTAAGGTAAGATTTGAAATATGCAAGCGCATGGCCTCTTATACCATAATGGTCAAGTTTGTGGAGTAGGATGCCGTGGTCTACTGTGGCAAAAGCTTTTCTTAGGTCAATAAAAATTCCTAGTGGATATTCCTTATTTTTCAATGCTGTGTAAAGCAGATCTAGCATTTTTATGATTGCATCGTTAGTGCTTTTATTTTTCCTGAACCCAAATTGGCAGGGGTTGAGTATGTTTTGTGCTGTTAGAAATGAATATAGTCTCCTGTGCACGAGTTTCTCAAAGATTTTGGATTGCAATGGTAAGTTTGATATTGGCCTATAGTTGTTTAAATCTGTAGGGTCACCACCTTTATGTATTGGTGTAACCCTTGCCATCTTGAGTAGTTTCGGGAAGGTGCTAGTTTCTAGTGACTTGTTAAAAAGTAATGAGATAGCATGCGAGAGGACATGGGCCGCTCGCTTGTACAATAATGGTGGGACATGAGACAGATTCCCTGAGTTATTTTTAAGTGACTTTATAATCTCGGTGACTTCCGTGGGCTCAGTTGGTGCAAGATAGAAGGAATTTGGGAAATTCCCATCTAGGTAGTCCCCGGCAAGGGCATTGGTACATGGGATTTTATTGGCGAGATTAGATCCTATGGTTGAGAAGAAGTCGTTTATCTTGTTAGCTGTGTCGGTGGGTTGCAGTGGTGTTTCATTAGGTTTAGTTAGGGCAATATTCTTGTTTTTTTTCAGTTTGTGGGTCCCTAGAATCTGAGAGAGTGTTTTCCAGGTCTTTTTTATGTCTCCTCTTGTGTCAGTGAATCTACTGGAGTAGTATAGTTGTTTGGCTTTCTTTATTACTTTGGTGAGGACTGATGAATTGTGTATTAAGCCCTGTCTATATTGCTTTTCATATTGGTGTTTCTTATCAATGGATTTCAGAATGGTGCTGGTTAGCCATGGGCAACCAAGCCGTTTGTTTGTGATCTGTTTCGTTTTTATAGGACAATGTTTGTTGTATAGTCTAAGTAATTTGTTAAGAAAAATGTCTGTCCAGTCATCAATACCATTGGCCTTGGAGAATTCTGTAGGCCAGTCAACAGTCTCTAGGTCAGCTGTGAACTTCCTTATTGAGGCCTCATCATGGAGTCTAAATGAAACTTTGTTGTATTCAAGTGGTGGTTTACTAATGTTTGTCAAGAGGAAGGTAGGGTAGTGGTCTGTAGTGCTATCTGTGATTGTCCCTGATTTAAGGGGGGCTAGTATATTGGTCCATATGTGGTCTATTATGGTTGCACTTGTTTCAGTGAGCCTGGTTGATTTAGTTATTGTTGGTATGAGAAGTGTGTTGTTCATATTGTTGATGAAATCAGTTACAGGCTGATCATCTAGTAGGCCAAGGTTGATGTTGAAGTCTCCAGCTGAGAGAAGGTGGTGCTTATTCATTTGTCTGTTTGTTATTAGTGCCTTTAATTTCTCACTGAAATTTGGGATGTTTGTGTGGGGTATCAGGTAAATGGCACCGATTGTTATAGGCGTCTTAAGGTTTTTTACAGTAAAATTAGGAAAAATGTATTCTCCACATTCATCACTAAAGCAAGTGGTGATAACACAAGATAATTGGTTAGAGTAATAGATTGCAATACCACCCTCAACTTGGTATGGTCTGCAGTTGTGGATTGCTGTGTATCCTGGTAGAGGATATAGCTAAAGCATTTTGGTCATACAGAGTATAGTCACTAATACACATAATGGAGTGGAGCTAAAGTACAACTAGGTTTAAACTAATAATATAAAAATACAAATTAAAAATAGCACAAGACTCTCACTTGTAATTGCACTAAGGTCTAATATAATGACTTTGGTATAGTCTACGTATTGAGCTAGAATGAGCTATAGTACAACTGAGTTTAATCAGTTACAATTAAAGTGTTAATCTTAGATACATGGATGCATTTCAGTGCAAGGAGTATGGCAAACAGTTCTGTCTGAAGGGTAGAGGCCCAGTTATTGATGCGTGCTCCAATTTCTTTAAGAGAGCCATCACTGTACGACAACAGCAGCACTGCCAGCTGCACAAGTGGTTTGGTGAACAGAACCATCAACGTAAATAATTTGGGAGAGTGTGTGTTGTGTGGGTAAGTTATCACTACAGCTTAAGGCATCATGTTTGGCTTCAAGGCGAAGCTTTCGTTGTGATTTAAGAAGTAGTTTGGAGGGAAATGGAGGAATGGTAATTTGGAATGGGGTAATATCCCATGGACCGAAGTGCCGCTGTTGCCTTACTTGACATATATCATGTATCTGATTCATGCGGAGGTCGGTTTCATTTTTTCGATCCATCTGGTGGGGTGTTCACCAGTGCTGAGGAAAGTTAGGAGGGCTTCTGTGCAAGGGTTTGAATGGGCTTGTCTGAGTACATTAACCCCAGTTAGGATATTTCTTTCAGTAACACGATCTCTGATGCTTGGTATATCAAGTTCGTTTTGCATATTTAAAATTTTGGCAGTACGAGGGCATCCTAAAATGATCCTCATTGCTTCGTTCTGCAGTTTTTCCAGCCCTCCAAGCTTCCAGTAAGACACAAGAGCAAGTAGTGGCGCAGCATAATCAACCAATGCTCTAATATAAGCAAGATACATCAATTTCACAATTTTAACATTAGGGGGCGAAACCCAGCCACAACTCTAAGTGCTCTCAGCCTTTCTTTGTATTGGCGACAAAGTCTCGTTACAACAGGTCCAAGTAGTGGAACCTCAAAGCCTAGATACCTGTATCCGGTTACATATTCTAGAAGACACCCATCATGCAACTGGATGTGACGAACTGTGCCTCTCTGTCGAGGAGGACGCCTATTGAGTAACTTAGTTTTATCAGTAGAGATTATCAACCCCAGGTACTGACACGAGGCTAGTACATGGTTAAGGATGCTTTGGGTGTTAGAGAATCCGATGGTGTGAATCATTATATCATCAGCAAAACTAATCATATAATGATGGGGCTGCCTAGGCATAGCATTAAGTAATGCATTTATTAGAATATTGAATAGGGTGGGACTGAGCACACCTCCCTTTGGGGGAAGAGTTGCTAATTCGAAGTCTTTAGTTATACTTCTATGCCCCTGGAACAACACAGAAGACTTTCTGTTGGACAGGTAGCCTTTAATCCAGCGGAGAAGCCTTCCTCCAACATTCATTCTGGCAAGTTCACTAATGATTGCGTCAGGTCAGAGGTCACGTTCTTGCACTCTCCCGCCAGCCTACGGCCTGGTATGGGCTAACACCAAACATTCACTGTATACCTATTCCTTTAATAAAAATAAGGCTCGCCTTCATGCCTGTTGCTTATTCCAGCACGCTACTAATCTCACTACATGCTATTGCAATTGCTAGCAAAGACGACCAG
Organism: Cherax quadricarinatus; assembly: GCF_038502225.1. Taxonomy (NCBI): domain Eukaryota; kingdom Metazoa; phylum Arthropoda; class Malacostraca; order Decapoda; family Parastacidae; genus Cherax; species Cherax quadricarinatus. Next base: position 44,341,561 of record NC_091299.1, on the reverse strand, counting down.
CACAATAATGACAAAAGCGCCCATCACTGGAGCAGATTTCCGAATGTATCAGATATGCGATCTATGTCAAGTAATGCAATAGCGACATTTCCCTGCATCATAGGAAATTACCTATTTACAAATCACTTTCCCTTACTTTTACCCAATGAACCTTATTAGATCACAAATCATAGCTTCGTCTTGAAGCCAAACATGATGTCTTGAGTTGTCTTGATACCTTTGTCACACAGCACTCCCTTCCACAATTATAGTTGTTAATGGTTTTGCCAGACCACTTTTGTAGCAGGCAGCACCTTTGTTGTCCAGCAGAGAGATGGTTCCCATATAAAAATTGGAGCACTCATCACCAATGAGGCATCCACCCTTCAAAGTGACCTGTTTGTTATGATCCTTGCTTTTATTCAAAATGTCTCCATTGTTTTAGTTAAAGCTGCCTAACTAATCAGAGCAGTTGGTCTTACCTTGGTTACCCACTAGACAAGATGTGTGATTCTTAACAAGAGTAATAATTAGTTTTACCTTCACTACTCAACACACAACATTTGTGGTTCTTAACACTAACAGTTGGTCTTACCTTTGTCACCCACGATACAACACTTGCAGTTTCCTTTACAGCCATTTTTCACCTGTTTCTCACCCGGTGAGCACGAATTCTTGCAAGAACCTCCACTCTTCTGACACTTCTTCTTTGGCTTACACGTGACTGTTGGAGGAGCATTTTCACTGAGCTTGAAAGTAATCAGATGATCAGGTTTGGTAGTAATCAGATAATCAGGTTTGATCCAAATAAGGGGAAGATGGCCCTATTCCCATGAAATAATGAAAACATCAACAAAATTGTGACCCTCTCACCATGAGAACAGCTTGACAGAAAGACTTACCATACTGACCCTCTTAATCTTTACAGTCTATACCTCAGCCAATATTTATAATTTGGTTGCCGCCTACGGTCATTCCCTTCAAACATCTGTGCGAAACACATTACATATACAACGCACAATTTGCATCTGTAAGTTCATTTTCTTTTCATCCCTGGCCTATCAAATGTTGTGTATTATATCAACAGTTTGTATACTGCAGTGCTCAAAATGTCTTGATCACGAACTGATGTCTTCGGGAGAGTAAACGCTAATAAGGGTAATTACTGGAAGACTCACCTTAGTTGTGGGCTGACTCTTACCTCCAGTTCTCGGTACGCAACACTTGCAGTTATTTCCTTGACAACCTTTCTTCAGCTCCCTCTCACTCGATGAACACGACCTCTTACATGACCCTCCACTCTTCTTGCACTTCTGCCTTATCTTGCATTCTGCCAGTGCAGGACACAGTTAATACACGATTTAAAATATTTATTAATAGGGAGTCTATGAATTCTTTGCATATTTAATTTGCAGTAATTACGTAAAGATCAGGGCACTAGTTAGGGTTTAAGCGCTAGTTAATAAGGTCATTCAAAGTAGTTACTTTAGGGTTTAAATGTTAGTTAAGGTCATTCTGTGTGCTCCCGAACTTACTTTTATTGCCCTTCTTGTTCTTGGATTTTCTGCCAACTTTCTTATCCTTGGATTTTCTGCCACCTTTCTTATTCTTGGATTTTCTGCCAACTTTCTTATTCTTGGATTTTCTGCCAACTTTCTTATTCTTGGATTTTCTGCCAACTTTCTTATCCTTGGATTTTCTGCCAACGTCCTTATTCTTGGATTTTCTGCCAACTTTCTTATTCTTGAATTTTCTGGCAACTTTCTTATTCTTGGATTTTCTGCCAACTTTCTTATTCTTGGATTTTCTGCCAACTTTCTTATTCTTGAATTTTCTGCCAACTTTCTTATTCTTGAATTTTCTGCCAACTTTCTTATTCTTGGATTTTCTGCCAACTTTCTTATTCTTGGATTTTCTGCCAACTTTCTTATTCTTGAATTTTCTGCCAACTTTCTTATTCTTGAATTTTCTGCCAACTTTCTTATTCTTGGATTTTCTGCCAACTTTCTTATTCTTGAATTTTCTGCCAACCTCCTTATTCCTGGATTTTCTGCCAACTTTCTTATTCTTGGATTTTCTGCCAACTTTCTTATTCTTGGATTTTCTGCCAACTTTCTTATTTTTGGATTTTCTGCCAACTTTCTTATTCTTGGATTTTCTGCCAACTTTCTTATTTTTGGATTTTCTGCCAACTTTCTTATTCTTGAATTTTCTGCCAACCTCCTTATTCTTGGATTTTCTGCCAACTTTCTTATTCTTGGATTTTCTACCAACTTTCTTATTCTTGGATTTTCTTTCAATCTTCTTATTCCTGGATTTTCTGGCATTTTGTTTCTCTTCTTTTTTTCTCTGTTTCTTCTTACTTCTACTAATTTTCTTGTTATTCTTTTTCTTCTTCCCATTTTTTCTCACATTTTCATCCTTTTTTTTATTCTTTTGACTCTTTTCCTTATTCTTGTAAGTCTTTCTCTCAGCCTTATTTGTATCATTCTTCTTATTTACGTATTTTATCTTATTCTGTCGATTCTTGTTCTTTCTCTTCCTCTTATTACTCTTAATTTTATTATCTCTTCCATTATTTTTCTTATTGTTATTATCATTCCTTACGTCATTTTTATTATTTATCTTATTTCTGTTATTCCTCAACTCGTACTTTACATTCTTTGTTTTATCATCTTTATTCATTTTCTCTGTTTTTTGCTTCTTATTATTATTCTCATTATTCATCTTATTCTTTTTACTGATTTTCTTAATCTTTCTCTTAGTATTATTTTCAACATTTTTGTTATTTTTTATTTTATCCCTTTCCTTATTATTATTCTTATCATGTTTCATCCCATTTTTTCTCTTATTTCCGTATTTTCTCTTATTATTTCCATTTTTTCTCTTATTATCATTTGTTATAATCTTTATATTCTTCTTGGCTGTGTTTTCTCTCTTCTTTATTTTGCGATTTTCATTTTTCTTGGATATTATATTTTCGTCTTCTCTGTCCCTCTTGTTCTTCTTTATTCCCCTGTGTCTTTTATCTCAATTTCTTCTTCCCATTTTTTTTCGTCGTTTTCGCTTGTCCATTGTTTTGTGGATATACATGCAAACTCACACACAAGCACACATACACAGACAGACAGACAGACACACACACACACACAGACACAGACACAGACACACACACAGACACACACACACACACACACACACACACACACACACACACACACACACACATACACACACGCGCACACACACAGTCCTACTGTTTAATCGACATGTTCCTAGGACTAAATGGTAACACACACACACACACACACACACACACACACACACACACACACACACACACACACACACACACACACACACATACACACACGCGCACACACACAGTCCTACTGTTTAATCGACATGTTCCTAGGACTAAATGGTAACACACACACACACACACACACACACACACACACACACACACACACACACACGCATGGACAGACATACACACACACATGCATGCACATACAACAGGCCTAGTGTCTAATCGACATGTGCCTAGGACCAAATGGTAACTAACACAGGTATGAGAAACTTCCTGCAGGAGGTTCAGTGGGACAGAGAAATGGTAGGAAAATCAGTAAACGAGATGATGGAATATGTGGCAACAAAGTGCAAGGAGGCAGAGGAAAGTTTTGTTCCCAAGGGAAACAGAAATAATAGGAAGACCAAAACGAGTCCTTGGTTTACCCGAAGGTGTAGGGAGGCAAAAAGTAAGTGCAACAGAGAATGGAAAAGGTACAGGAGGCATAGGACCCAGGAAAACAAGGAGATTAGTAGAAGAGCCAGAAACGAGTATGCACAGATAAGGAGGGAGGCCCAGCGACAGTATGAAAACGACATAGCATCGAAAGTCAAATCTGACCCGAAACTGCTGTATAGCCACATTAGGAGGAAGACAACAGTCAAGGACCAGGTGATAAGGCTGAGGAAAGAAGGTGGAGAACTCACAAGAAATGATCAAGAGGTATGTGAGGAGCTCAACACGAGATTTAAGGAAGTATTTACAGTAGAGACAGAAAGGACTCTGGGGGGACAGACCAGATGGGGACACCAGCAAGGAATACACCAACAAGTGTTGGACGACATACATACAGATGAGGAGGAGGTGAAGAAACTGCTAAGGGACATCGATACCTCAAAGGCAATGGGACTGGACACCATCTCCCCATGGGTCCTTAGAGAGGGAGCAGATATGTTGTGCGTGCCACTTACCACAATCTTCAACACGTCCTTGGAAACTGGGCAACTACCTGAGGTATGGAAGACGGCAAATGTAGTTCCCATTTTTAAAAAAGGAGACAGAAAAGAGGCACTAAACTATTGACCGGTGTCATTGACGTGTATAGCATGCAAAATTATGGAGAAGATTATCAGGAGGAGAGTGGTGGAGCACCTGGAACGGAACGAGTATAAATGCCAACCAGCACGGATTCATGGAAGGCAAATCCTGTGTCACAAACCTTCTGGAGTTTTATGATAAAATAACAGAAGTAAGACACGAGAGACAGGAGTGGGTTGATTGCATCTTCTTGGACTGTAAGAAGGCCTTTGACACAGTTCCTCACAAGAGATTAGCGCAGAAGCTAGAGCATCAGGCGCATATAACAGGAAGGTCACTGCAATGGATCAGAGAATACCTGACAGGGAGGCAACAACGAGTCATGGTACGTAATGATGTATCACAGTGGGCACCTGTGACGAGCGGGGTCCCACAGGGGTCGGTCCTAGGACCAGTGCTATTTTTGGTATATGTGAACGACATGATGAAAGGGTTAGACTCAGAAGTGTCCCTGTTTGCAGATGATGTGAACTTAATGAGGAGAATTAAATCTGATGAGGACCAGGCAGGACTTCAAAGAGACCTGGACAGACTGGACACCTGGTCCAGCAAATGGCTTCTCGAATTTAATCCCGCCAAATGCAAAGTCATGAAGATAGGGGAAGGGCACAGAAGACCACAGACAGAGTATAGGCTAGGTGGCCAAAGACTGCGAACCTCACTCAAGGAGAAAGATCTTGGGGTGAGTATAACACCGAGCATGTCTCCGGAAGCACACATCAATCAGATAACTGCTGCAGCATATGGGCGCCTGGCAAACCTGAGAACAGCATTCCGATACCTTAGTAAGGAATCGTTCAAGACACTGTACACCATGTATGTCAGGCCCATACTGGAGTATGCAGCACCTGTCTGGAACCCGCACTTGATAAAGCACGTCAAGAAACTAGAGAAAGTACAAAGGTTTGCGACAAGGTTAGTTCCAGAGCTAAGGGGAATGTCCTATGAAGAAAGATTAAGGGAAATCGGCCTGACGACACTGGAGGACAGGAGGGTCAGGGGAGACATGATAACGACATATAAAATACTGAATGGAATAGACAAGGTGGACAAAGACAGGATGTTCCAGGGAGGGGACACAGAAACAAGAGGCCACAATTGGAAGTTGAAGACACAAATGAGTCAGAGAGATAGTAGGAAGTATTTCTTCAGTCATAGAGTTGTAAGGCAGTGGAATAGTCTAGAAAACGACGTAGTGGAGGCAGGAACCATACACAGTTTTAAGACGAGGTTTGATAAAGCTCATGGAGCGGGGAGAGAGAGGGCCCAGTAGCAGCCGGTGAAGAGGCAGGGCCAGGAGCTAAGACTCGACCCCTGCAACCACAAATAGGTGAGTACAAATAGGTGAGTACACACACACACACACACACACACACACACACACACACACACACACACACACACACACACACACACACACCTACAACAGGCCTAGTGTCTAATCGACATGTGCCTAGGACAAAATGGTAACTAAGAGCAGGCCTGGTGTCTAATCGACATGTGCCTAGGACAAAATGGTAACTAACAACAGGCCTAGTGTCTAATCGACATGTGCCTAGGACAAAATGGTAACTAACTAACACATACACCTACACACACACAACAGGCCTAGTGTCTAATCGACATGTGCCTAGGACAAAATGGTAACTAACACACACACCTACACACCTACACACACACAACAGGCCTAGTGTCTAATCGACATGTACCTAGGACAAAGGCGTAACTAACACACACACCTACACACCTACACACACACAACAGGCCTAGTGTCTAATCGACATGTGCCTAGGACAAAATGGTAACTAACTAACACACACACCTACACACACACAACAGGCCTAGTGTCTAATCGACATGTGCCTAGGACAAAATGGTAACTAACTAACACACACACCTACACACACACAACATGCCTAGTGTCTAATCGACATGTGCCTAGGACAAAATGGTAACTAACACACACACACACCTACACACACACAACAGGCCTAGTGTCTAATAGACATGTGCCTAAGACAAAATGGTAACTAACACACACACCTACACACACACAACAGGCCTAGTGTCTAATCGACATGTGCCTAGGACAAAATGGTAACTAACACACACACACACACACACGTGGTAATGCTTTATTTACATGAAGCAAAGTCAGGGTATTTTTCCAGAATGATCTGTAATATACCACTGTGGATACAATACTTAGACGTATCTTGAACATTTCTGAATGAGTTGTCTCTAAATTCATTAATTTTATCGCACTCCAGTACATAATGACACAAGGTGTGACAAGAGTCCATCTGGCAAAGTTTACATTTCGTTTGGTCTACATCTGGTGTTAGTGATTTAACCTGCCAAAGATGCTTGGAACCCAGCCGGAGCCGGGCGGTAGTGACATCCAAGAGTCGGCTTATTTTGGTGGATGCACCATAGACATGTAGCTCCTCCTGCATGATAGAATGATGATAGATGGACTGGCTGGTGTCAATCTCACTGATTCTTAAGTCAATAAAATTCAGTTGAAGTTCTTTTTGTATTACTGTTCTCAAACTGCTAACTGACAAGCTCCTCTTTGAAAGCATACAGCTTAGCCAGTTCATTAGTTCTATCATGCATCCGAAGACCAATGTAAGATGGAATCCACAGAATGTGCACACTGACTCCACTGTCCACAATCCTACCATACCTATGTCTGGCGTCTGACACAAGCATGCCACAATTTATACTTAATAAGTTGAGAGCATTTATGAATGATACAGAATCAGTTACAATTAAAGTGTCAATCTTAGATACATGGATGCATTTCAGTGCAAGGAGTATGGCAAACAGTTCTGTCTGAAGGGTAGAGGCCCAGTTATTGATGCGTGCTCCAATTTCTTTAAGAGAGCCATCACTGTACGACAACAGCAGCACCACCAGCTGCACTAGTGGTTTCGTGAACAGAACCATCAACGTAAATAATTTGTGAGAGTGTGTGCTGTGTGATTAAGTTATCACTACAGCTTAAGGCATCATGTTTGACTTCAAGGCGAAGCTTCGGTTGTGATTTAAGAAGTAGTTTGGGGGGAAATGGAGGAATGGTAATTTGGAATGGGGTAATATCCCATGGAGCGAAGTGCACATATATCATGTATCTGATTCATGCGGAGGTCAGTTTCAGCTTTTTCGATCCATCTGGTGGGGTGTTCACCAGTGCTGGGGAAAGAAGTTAGGAGGACTTCTGTGCAAGGATTTGAATGGGCTTGCCTGAGCACATTAACCCCAATTAGGATATTTCTTTCAGTAACACGATCTCTGATGCTTGGTATATCAAGTTCTTTTTGTATATTTAAAATTTTGGCAGTACAAGGGCATCCTAAAATGATCCTCATTGCTTCGTTCTGCAGTTTTTCCAGCCCTCCAAGCTTCCAGTAAGACACAAGAGCAAGTAGTGGCGCAGCATAATTAACCAATGCTCTAATATAAGCAAGATACATCATTTTCACAATTTTAATATTAGGGGGCGAAACCCAGCCACAACTCTAAGTGCTTTCAGCCTTTTGTATTGGCGACTAAGTCTCGTTACAACAGATCCAAGTAGTGGAACCTCAAAGCCTAGATACCTGTATCTGGTTACATATTCTAGAAGAGACCCATCATGCAACTGGATGTGATGAACTGTGCCTCTATGTCGAGGAGGACGCCTATTGAGTATCTTAGTTTTATCAGTAGAGATTATCAACACCAGGTACTGACACGAGGCTAGTACATGGTTAAGGATGTTTTGAGTGTTAGAGAATCCGGTGGTGTGAATCATTATATCATCAGCAAAACTAATCATATAATGATGGGGTTGCCTAGGCATAGCATTAAGTAAGGCATTTATTAGAATATTGAATAGGGTGGGACTGAGCACACCTCCCTGTGGGGGGAGAGTTGCTAATTCGAAGTCTTTAGTTATACTTCTGTGCCCCTGAAACAACACAGAAGACTTTCTGTTGGACAGCGGAGAAGCCTTCCTCCAACATTCATTCTGGCAAGTTCACTAATGATTGCGTCAGGTCAGAGGTCACGTTCTTGCACTCTCCCGCCAGCCTACGGCCTGGTATGGGCTAACACCAAACATTCACTGTATACCTATTCCTTCAATAAAAATAAGGCTCGCCTTCATGCCTGTTGCTTATTCCAGCATGCTACTAATCTCACTACATGCTATTGCAATTGCTAGCAAAGACGACCAGCACAATAATGACAAAAGCGCCCATCACTGGAGCAGATTTCCGAATGTATCAGATATGCGATCTATGTCAAGTAATGCAATAGCGACATTTCCCTGCATCATAGGAAATTACCTATTTACAAATCACTTTCCCTTACTTTTACCCAATGAACCTTATTAGATCACAAATCATAGCTTCGTCTTGAAGCCAAACATGATGTCTTGAGTTGTCTTGATACCTTTGTCACACAGCACTCCCTTCCACAATTATAGTTGTTCATGGTTTTGCCAGACCACTTTTGTAGCAGGCAGCACCGTTGTTGTCCAGCAGAGAGATGGTTCCCATATAAAAATTGGAGCACTCATCACCAATGAGGCATCCACCCTTCAAAGTGACCTGTTTGTTATGATCCTTGCTTTTATTCAAAATGTCTCCATTGTTTTAGTTAAAGCTGCCTAACTAATCAAAGCAGTTGGTTACCCACCTGGGTTACCCACCAGACAAGATGTGTGGTTCTTAACAAGAGTAATAATTAGTTTTACCTTCACTACTCAACACACAACATTTGTGATTCTTAACACTAACAGTTGGTCTTACCTTTGTCACCTACGATACAACACTTGCAGTTTCCTTTACAGCCATTTTTCACCTGTTTCTCACCCGGTGAGCACGAATTCTTGCAAGAACCTCCACTCTTCTGACACTTCTTGGTTGGCTTACACGTGACTGTTGGAGGAGCATTTTCACTGAGCTTGATAGTAATCAGATAATCAGGTTTGATAGTAATCAGATAATCAGGTTTGATCCAAATAAGGGGAAGATGGCCCTATTCCCATGAAACAATGATAACATCAATAAAATTGTGACCCTCTCACCATGAGGACAGCTTGACAGAAAGACTTACCATACTGACCCTCTTAATCTTTACAGTCTATACCTCAGCCTATATTTATAATTTGGTTCCCTTCAAACATCTGTGCTAAACACATTACATATACAAGGCACAATTTGCATCTGTAAGTTCATTTTCTTTTCATCCCTGGCCTATCAAATGTTGTGTATTATATCAACAGTTTGTATACTGCAGTGCTCAAAATGTCTTGATCACGAACTGATGTCTTCGGGAGAGTAAACGCTAATAAGGGTAATTACTGGAAGACTCACCTTAGTTGTGGGCTGACTCTTACCTCCAGTTCTCGGTACGCAACACTTGCAGTTATTTCCTTGACAACCTTTCTTCAGCTCCCTCTCACTCGACGAACACGACCTCTTACATGACCCTCCACTCTTCTTGCACTTCTGCCTTATCTTGCATTCTGCCAGTGCAGGACACAGTTAATACACGATTTAAAATATTTATTAATAGGGAGTCTATGAATTCTTTGCATATTTAATTTGCAGTAATTACGTAAAGATCAGGGCACTAGTTAGGGTTTAAGCGCTAGTTAATAAGGTCATTCAAAGTAGTTACTTTAGGGTTTAAATGTTAGTTAAGGTCATTCTGTGTGCTCCCGAACTTACTTTTATTGCCCTTCTTGTTCTTGGATTTTCTGCCAACTTTCTTATCCTTGGATTTTCTGCCACCTTTCTTATTCTTGGATTTTCTGCCAACTTTCTTATTCTTGGATTTTCTGGCACCTTTCTTATTCTTGGATTTTCTGCCAACTTTCTTATTTTTGGATTTTCTGCCAACTTTCTTATTTTTGGATTTTCTGCCAACTTTCTTATTTTTGGATTTTCTGCCAACTTTCTTATTCTTGGATTTTCTGCCAACTTTCTTATTCTTGGATTTTCTGCCAACTTTCTTATTCTTGGATTTTCTGCTAACTTTCTTATTCTTGGATTTTCTGCCAACTTTCTTATTCTTGGATTTTCTGCCAACTTTCTTATTCTTGGATTTTCTGCCAACTTTCTTATTTTTGGATTTTCTGCCAACTTTCTTATTTTTGGATTTTCTGCCAACTTTCTTATTCTTGGATTTTCTGCCAACTTTCTTATTCTTGGATTTTCTACCAACTTTCTTATTCTTGGATTTTCTACCAACTTTTTTATTCTTGGATTTTCTGCCAACTTTCTTATTCTTGGATTTTCTGCCAACCTCCTTATTCTTGGATTTTCTGCCAGCTTTCTTATTCTTGGATTTTCTACCAACTTTCTTATTCATGGATTTTCTTTCAATCTTCTTATTCCTGGATTTTCTGGCATTTTGTTTCTCTTCTTTTTTTCTCTGTTTCTTCTTACTTCTACTAATTTTCTTGTTATTCTTTTTCTTCCCATTTTTTCTCACATTTTCTCCTTTTTTTTATTCTTTTGACTCTTTTCATTCTTGTAAGTCTTTTTTTATTTGTATTTCTTTTATTTACGTACTTATTCTGTTTCTTGTTCTTTCTCTTCCTCTTATTACTCTTAATTTTCTGCCAACTTTCTTATTCTTGGATTTTCTACCAACTTTCTTATTCTTGGATTTTCTACCAACTTTTTTATTCTTGGATTTTCTGCCAGCTTTCTTATTCTTGGATTTTCTACCAACTTTCTTATTCATGTCTTTCTCTCAGCCTTATTTGTATCATTCTTCTTATTTACGTATTTTATCTTATTCTGTCGATTCTTGTTCTTTCTCTTCCTCTTATTACTCTTAATTTTATTATCTCTTCCATTATTTTTCTTATTATTATCATTCCTTACGTCATTTTTATCATTTATCTTATTTCTGTTATTCCTCAACTCGTACTTTACATTCTTTGTTTTTTCATCTTTATTCATTTTCTCTGTTTTTTGCTTCTTATTATTATTCTCATTATTCATCTTATTCTTTTTACTGTTTTTCTTAATCTTTCTCTTAGTATTATTTTTAACATTTTTGTTATTTTTTATTTTATCCCTTTCCTTATTATTATTCTTATCATGTTTCATCCCATTTTTTCTCTTATTTCCGTATTTTCTCTTATTATTTCCATTTTTTCTCTTATTATCATTTGTTATAATCTTTATATTCTTCTTGGCTGTGTTTTCTCTCTTCTTTATTTTGCGATTTTCATTTTTCTTGGATATTATATTTTCCTCTTCTCTGTCCCTCTTGTTCTTCTTTATTCCCCTGTGTCTTTTATCTCGATTTCTTCTTCCCATTTTTTTTCGTCGTTTTCGCTTGTCCATTGTTTTGTGGATTTTGTTTTTTTCTTTCCTGTTGCCTCTTTTACCTTTGTTTCTTCTTTTTGTTTTATTGCTTCTCTCACCTTTGTTTGTCGTTCTTTTGTGTGTTATGTTGCTTCTGTTTTCTTCGTTTCTCTTGCCCTTTTCCATTCCTTTTCGGGTTATATTTCTTCTCGTTTCTTTCTTATTCCTGATTTTGTCCATTATTTTGCCTTGTCTCCTTCGTCCTTTCTTCTTGCTGTTCCCTTTGTTATTGTCTGTCTTGCTCTTCTCTTTGCGGAGTTTTTCCTCTTTTATTTCCTTGTCATCATCACTGTCTTTTTCCCACATGTTTTCACCCACTTCTCTATTTCTTTTCACTTTGTTTGGTTCTTTGTTGTTCTTTCTGTTTCCCATTCTCAAGTTGGTCTTCTTGTTTTTCGCTCTTCTTTCCTTCCCTCTCTTCATTACCCTCTTTCTGCCATTTCTGTGACTCTTTCTCCTTTTCATTATCTTGTCCTCTCTCTTATTTCTGTTTTTATCAACAAGTTTAATCTTTATATTCCCTCGGTGCTTTCTTCTCTTTAACTTTCTGTCGCGGAGTTCGCCATATTTCGCGTTTTTAACTCTATTAGGCCCTTTCACATGCACTCTCTTGCGTGTTTTCCGTTGTTGTTTCCCAGTGCCATGACGGTGCCTGGCACTGCTGGCCAGTCCATTCATTCCTTCTCTGTGTTTCCCCTTGTACACTCTCTGGTAGTGCTGTTGCTTCTTATTGTTGTGTTGCTCGTTGCTGCTGTTGCTGCTGTTGTTGCTGCTGCTACTGCTGCTGCTACTGTTGCTGCTATTGCTGCTACTGTTGCTGCTGCTGCTGCCTGAGGAGCCACCTGCACTTCCTTCCTTTATCCTTCTCGTCAATGATGGTTCAAGAAATTTCTTTCCTATGGAAATATAAGTAACACTGAGAGGTACACGATGTGTATTATTCTTTTATTAAACAATCAGCAAGTTGGTACATACATTAAACAACAAAATTAATTGCTATAATAATCTAGTTTCATATTAGATTTATGGATAAATTCTGTGGGAAATATTAATTTCCAGCACAGTTATTAAATAATTCTGGTTGTAATTGATGGGGTAAGTAGGACTAGTTTTATCTGTTAAAACAAGTATTAAGAAGAATTAGAGAACACTCGCTGCAATATCTTCGTCTTTCATTATATATTCTCGATCATGACGCCACTATAGAGTCCCAAAATTCCCATCCCTTCGAGAACATTTCTAATTAAATTAATTAAAATAGAGTGTTTGGACCAAACACCACACAAAGTCACACACTGTCCACATCACATAACGTCACACACTGCAAACATCTATAAAAAATACACATTGACCACATCACATAACGTCACACACTGCAAACATCCATAACAACACACGCTGCCCACATCACATAACGTCACACACTGCAAACATCTATAAAAACACACATTGACCACATCACATAACCTCACACTCTGCCCACATCACGTCACACACTGCCCACATCACATAACGTCACACACTATCCATATCACATAACGTCACACACTACCCTCATCACATAACGTCACACACTGACCACATCACACACTGTCCACATCACATAACGTCACACACTGCCCACACCACATAACCTCACACTCTACCCACATCACATAACGTCACACACTGCCCACGTAACATAACGTCACACACTATCCATATCACATGATGTCACACACTGCCCACACCACATAACCTCACACACTGTCCACATCACATAACGTCACACACTATCCATATCACATAACATCACACACTGCCCACATCACATAACATCACACACTGCCCACATCACATAACTTCACACACTGCCCACATCACATAAAATCACACACTGCCCACATCACAGTCACACACTGCCCACATCACATAACGTCACACACTGCCCACATCACATAGCGTCACACACTGCCCACATCACATAATATCACACACTACCCACATCATATAATGTCACACAGTGCCCACATCATGTAACGTCACACACTGACCACATCACATAACGTCACACACTACCCACATCATATAATGTCACACACTACCAACATCACACAAGGTCACACACTGCCCACATCACATAACGTAATACGCTGTACACATCACTTAACGTCACACACTACCTGCAACACATAACGTAACACATTGCTCACATTACTTAACGTAACACATTGGTTACATCACATAGCGTCACACACTACCCACATCACATAACGTCACACACTACCCACATCACATAACGTTGCATTCTACACACATCACATAACGTAACACACTTGTCACATCTCATAACGCCACGCCCTGTCTACATCATATAACGTAACACACTTGCCCCATCACATAACGTCACACACTAGCCACATCACATAACGTTACACACTATGCACATTACATAACGTAACACACTGCCCACCTCACATAACGTAACACACTGCCCACATCCCATAGCGTCACACACTACCCACATTACATAACGTTACACACTACCCACATCACATAATGTAACACACTGGCCAAATCACATAACGTCACACACACTACCAACGTCACATAACGTAACACACGACGAACATCACAACGTCACACACTACTCACATCACATAACACACTAGCCACATCACAACGTCACACACTGCCCACATCACATAACGTCACACACTGCCCACATCACATAACGTCACACACTGCCCACATCACATAACGTCATAAACACTGCCCACATCACATAACGTCACACACTGCCCACATCACATAAGGTCACACACTGCAAACGTTACATAACGTCACACACTGCCCACAGCACATAATGTCACACACTGCTCACATACATAACGACACACACTGTCCACATCACATAGCGTTACACACTGCCCATATCGCATAGCGTCACACACTGCCCACATCCGTAAAAACACACATTGCCCACATCACATAACGTCACACACTGCCCACATCATATAACGTCACACACTGCAAACATCCATAACAACACACACTGCCCACATCACGTCACACACTACCAACATGACATAACACACTAGCCACATCACATAACGTCACACACTGCCCACATCACATAACGTCACATACTGCCCACATCACATAACGTCACACACTGTAAACTTTACATAACGTCACACACTGCCCACATACATAACGACACACACACTGTCCACATCACATAGCGTTACACACTGCCCATATCACATAACGTCACACACTGACCACATCCGTAAAAACACACATTGCCCACATCACATAACGTCACACACTGACCACATCATATAACGTCACACACTGCAAACATCCATAACAACACACACTGCCCACATCACATAACGTCACACATTGACCACATCACATAACCTCACACTCTGCCCACATCACATAACGTAACACTGCCTACATCACATAACGTCACACACTATCCATATCACATAACGCCACACACTACCCTCATCACATAACGTCACACACTGACCACATCACATAACGTCACACACTGACCACATCACATGACGTCACACACTGCCCACACCACATAACGTCACACACTGCCCATATCCAAAACGTCACACACTGCCCACATCACATGACGTCACACACTGCCCACACCACATAACCTCACACTCTACCCACATCACATAACGTCACACAATGCCCACATCACATAACGTCACACACTACCCACATCACATAACGTTACACACTATCCACATTACATAACGTAAATCTGGCCACATCACATAACGTAACACACTGCCCACCTCACATAACGTAACACACTGCCCACATCCCATAACGTCACACACTACCCACATCACATAACGTTACACACTAGCCACATCACATAATGTAACACACTAGCCAAATCACATAACGTCACACACACTACCAACGTCACATAACGTAACACACTACGAAAATCACAACGTCACACACTACCAACATCACATAACACACTAGCCACATCACATAACGCCACACACTGCCCACATCACATAACGTCACACACTGCCCACATCACATAACGTCACACACTGCAAACGTTACATAACGTCACACACTACCCACATCACATAACGTTACACACTAGCCACATCACATAATGTAACACACTAGCCAAATCACATAACGTCACACACACTACCAACGTCACATAACGTAACACACTACGAAAATCACAACGTCACACACTACCAACATCACATAACACACTAGCCACATCACATAACGCCACACACTGCCCACATCACATAACGTCACACACTGCCCACATCACATAACGTCACACACTGCAAACGTTACATAACGTCACACACTGGCCACATACATAACGTCACACACTGCCCACATCTGTAAAAACACACATTGCCCACATCACATAACGTCACACACTACCCATATCACATAATGTCACACACTGCAAACGTCTATAACAACACACACTGACCACATCACATAACCTCACACTCTGACCACATCACATAACGTCACACACTGCCCACATCACAACGTCACACACTATCCATATCACATAACGTCACACACTACCGTCATAGAATAACGTCACACACTGACCACATCACATAACGTCACACACTGGCCACATCACATGACGTCACTCACTGCCCACACCATATAACGTCACACACTGCCCATATCCAAAAGTCACACACTGCCCACATCACATGACGTCACACACTGCCCACACCACATAACCTCACACTCTACCCACATCACATAATGTCACACACTGCCCACATCACATAACGTCACACACTATCCATATCACATAACGTCACACACTGCCCACATCACATGACGTCACACTCTGCCCACACCACATAACCTCACACACTGCCCACATCACATAACGTCACACTATCCATATCACATAACATCACACACTGCCCACATCACATCACACACTGCCCACATCACAGTCACACACTGCCCACATCACATAGCGTCACACACTGCCCACATCACATATCACACACTACCCACATCATATAATGTCACACACTGCCCACATCACATAACGTCACACACTACCAACATCACACATTGCCCACATCACATAACGTAATATACTCTCAACATCACTTAACGTCACACACTACCTGCATCGCATAACGTAACACATTACTCACATTACTTAACGTAATACATTGGTTACATTACATAACGTCACACACTACCCACATAACATAGCGCTGCATTCTACACACATCACATAACGTAACACACTGGTCACATCTCATAACGTCACACCTTACCCACATCACATAACGTAACACACTTTCCCCATTACATAACATCACACACTAACCACATCACATAAAGTTACACACTATCCACATTACATAACGTAAAACACTGGCCAAATCACATAACGTCACACACACTACCAAAGTCACATAACGTAACACACTACGAACATCACAACGTCACACACTATCCACATCACATAACACACTAGCCACATCACATAACGCCACACACTGGACACATCACATACCGTAAAACACTTGCTACATCACATAACGTCACTCAATACCCACATCACATAACGTGACACACTGGCCACATCACATGACGTCACACACTACCCGCACCACATACCATTACATACTATCCATATTACATAACGTAACACACTGGCAACATCACATAACGTCACGCACTGCCCACATCACATAACGTCACACACTGCCCACATGACATAGCATCACACACTGCCCACATCGCATAATGTAACACACTGCCCACATCATTTCCCGTCACACACTACCTGCATCACATAACGTAGCACATTACTCACATCACATAGCGTCACACACAACCCACATCACATAGCGTTGCACACTACCTACATCACTTAACATAACACACTGGCCACACCCCATAACGTCATACAGTACCCACCTCATATAACACTACCCACATCACATAAAATAACACACTGGCCACATCACATAACGTTGCACACTAGAGATATCACATAACGTAAGACACTGGCCATATCACATAACGTCACACACTACTCACATCACATGACATTACACACTACCCACATCACATAATGTAACACACTGGGCACATCACATAACGTAACACACTGTCCACATCACTTAACGTCACACACTACCTACATCACATAACGTAACACATTACTCACATCATATAAAGTATCACATTGGTCACATCACATAACGTCAAACACTACCCACATCACATAACGTTACACACTACCTACGTCACATAACATAACACACTGGCTACATCACATAACGTCATACACTACCCATATCACATAACGTTACACACTACACACATCACATAACACACTGGCCACATAACGTAAAGTTGCACACTGACCACATCACATAGCGTCACACAGTGGCCACATCACATAACGTCACGCTGTTCACATCACATGACGTCACACACTAGCCACATAACGTAACACACTGCCCACATCACATAACGTCACACACTGTGCACATCACATAAGATCACACACTGCCCATATTCAAAACACACAAACTGCCAACATCACATAACGTCACACTCTGCCCACATCACATAACGTCATGCACTGCCCACATCACATCACACACTGCCCACATCACATCACACACTTGCCACATCACATAACGACACACACTTGCCACATCGAATAATGTCACACACTGGCCACATCATAACGTCACACACTGGCCACGTCACACACTGCCTGCATCCCATAACATCACACACTGGCCACATCACATAACGTCACACACTGCCTGCATCCCATAACATCACACACTGGCCACATCACATAACGTCACACACTGGTCACGTCACATAATGTCACACTGGCCACGTAACATAGCGTCACACTGGCCACATGACATAATGACACACTGCCAACATCACACACTGGCCACATGACATAACGTCATACACTGCAAATATCACATAACGTCACACACTGCCCACATCACATCGCGTCACACACTGCACACATCACATAAGGTCACACACTGGCCACATCACATAACGTCACACACTGGCCACATCACAACGCCACACACCGCCCATATCACGTCACACACTGGCCACATCACATAAACTTACACACCACATCGCAACGTCACACACTACCCACATCACATAATGTCACACACTGCTCACATCACATGTCACACACTACCCACATGACATAACATCACACTACCTACATCACATAACATCACACACTGGCCACATCATATATCACACACTACCCACGTCACACACTATCCACATCACATAATGTCACACACTGGCCACATCACATAACGTCACACACTGCCCACATCACATAACATCACACTGCCCACATCACATAACGTCACACTCTACGCCACATCACATAACGTCACACACTGGTCGCATCACATAACGTCACACACTGGCCACATAATGACGTCATACACTAGTCGCATGACATCACACACTGGCCACATCACATAACGTCACACACTGACCAAATCACATAACGTCACACAATATCCACGTAACATAACGTCACACAATGGCCACATCACATAACGTCACACACGGGTCACATCACATAATGTCACACACTGGCCACATAGTAACGTCACACACACTGGTCACATCACATAACATCACACACTGGCCACATCACATAACGTCACACACTGACCACATCACATACTGACCACATCACATTACGTCACATCACATGTCACACACTGGTTACATAGTAACGTCACACATTGCACAATTCACATAACGTCACACACTGCCCACATCACATAACGTCACACACTACCCAC
Organism: Cherax quadricarinatus; assembly: GCF_038502225.1. NCBI lineage: Eukaryota > Metazoa > Arthropoda > Malacostraca > Decapoda > Parastacidae > Cherax > Cherax quadricarinatus. Next base: position 44,321,942 of record NC_091299.1, on the reverse strand, counting down.
ATCACATAACGTCACACACTACCCACATCACATAGTGTCACACTGCCCACATCACATAAGTTCACACACTGCCCACATCACATAACGTCACACACACTACCAACATCACATAACGTCAGACACTGCCCACATCACATAACGTCACACACTATCAACATTACATAACGTCACACACTGGCCACATCACATAACATCACACACTGGCTACATCACATAATGTCAGACACTGCCCACATCACATAACGTAACTCACTACCCCTCATCGCATAACGTCATTCACTACCCCACATCACATAACATCACACACGGGTCACATCCCATAACGTCACACACTGGCCGCATCACGTCACACACTGGCCGCATCACGTCACACACTGGCTACATCACATAACGTCACACACTACCCGTAACACATAACGTAACACAGTACCCACATCACATAACGTCACACACTGCCCACATCACAGAACGTCACACACTGCCCACATCACATGACGTCACACACTTCCCACATCACATAACGACACACACTTGCCACATCGAATAATGTCACACACTGGCAACATCACATAACATCACACACACTGGCCAAATCACATAATGTCACACACTGGCCACATCATAACGTCACACACTGGCCACGTCACAACGTCACACACTGCCTGCATCCCATAACATCACACACTGGCCACATCACATAACGTCACACACTGCCTGCATCCCATAACATCACACACTGGCCACATCACATAACGTCACACACTGGTCACGTCACATAATGTCACACCGGCCACATCACATAGCGTCACACTGGCCACATGACATAACGACACACTGCCAACATCACATAACGTCACACACTGGCCACATGACATAATGTCATACACTGCGAATATCACATAACGTCACACACTGCCCACATCACATCGCGTCACACACTGCACACATCACATAAGGTCACACACTGGCCACATCACATAACGTCACACACTGGCCACATCACATAACGCCACACACCGCCCATATCACATAACGTCACACACTGGCCACATCACATAACGTTACACACTACATCACAACGTCACACACTACCCACATCACATAATGCCACACACTGCTCACATCATATAATGTCACACACTACCCACATGACATAACATCACACTACCTACATCACATAACATCACACGCTGGCCACATCATATAACGTCACACGCTACCCACGTCACACAACGTCACGCACTACCCACATCACATAACATCACACACTGGCCACATCACATAACGTCACACACTGCCCACATCACATAACATCACACTGCCCACATCACATAACGTCACACACTGGTCGTATCACATAACGTCACACACACTGGCCACATAATAACGTCATACACTAGTCACATGACATCACACACTGGCCACATCACATAACGTCACACACTGACCACATCACATAACGTCACACAATATCCACGTAACATGTCACACAATGGCCACATCACATAACGTCACACACTGGTCACATCACGTAACGTCACACACTGGCCACATAGTAACGTCACACACACTGGTCACATCACATAACATCACACACTGGCCACATCACATAACGTCACACACTGACCACATCACATAACGCCACACACTGACCACATCACATAACGTCACACATCAGCCACATCACATAATGTCACACACTGGCCACATAGTAACGTCACACACTGCCCAATTCACATAGTCACACACTGCCCACATCACATAACGTCACACACTGCCCACATCACATAACGTCACACACTACCCACATCACATAACGTCACACACTACCCACATCACATAACGTCACATTGCCAACATCACATAATGTCACACACTGGCCACATAGTAACGTCACACACTGCCCAATTCACATAGCCACACACTGCCCACATCACATAACGTCACACAATATCCACGTAACATAACGTCACACAATGGCCACATCACATAACGTCACACACTGGTCACATCACGTAATGTCACACTGTCCACATAGTAACGTCACACACACTGGGCACATCACATAACATCACACACTGTCCACATCACATAACGTCACACACTGACCACATCACATAACGCCACACACTGACCACCTTACATAACGTCACACATCAGCCACATCACATAATGTCACACACTGGCCACATAGTAACGTCACACACTGCCCAATTCACATAGTCACACACTGCCCACATCACATAACTTCACACACTGCACACATCACATAACGTCACACACTACCAACATCACATAACGTCAGACACTGCCCACATCACATAACGTCACACACTACCAACATCACATAACGTCAAACACTGCCCACATCACATAACGTCACACACTACCAACATCACATAACGTCAGACACTGCCCACATCACATAACGTCACGCACTACCAACACCACACAACGTCAGACACTACCAAGATCACATAACGTCACACACTACCAACATCACATAACGTCACACACTACCAACATCACATAACGTCACACTCTACCAACATCACATAACGTCAGACACTGCCCACATCTCATAACGTCACACACTACCAACATCACATAACGTCAGACACTGCCCACATCACATAACGTCATACACTACCAACATCACATAACGTCAGACACTGCCCACATCACATAACGTCACGCACTACCAACACCACACAACGTCAGACACTACCAAGATCACATAACGTCACACACTACCAACATCACATAACGTCACACACTACCAACATCACATAACGTCACACTCTACCAACATCACATAACGTCAGACACTGCCCACATCTCATAACGTCACACACTACCAACATCACATAACGTCAGACACTTCCCACATCACATAACGTCACACACTACCAACATCACATAACGTCAGACACTACCCACATCACATAACGTCACGCACTACCAACATCACACAACGTCAGACACTACCAAGATCACATAACGTCACACACTACCAACATCACATAACGTCACACACTACCAACATCACATAACGTCACACACTACCAACATCACATAACGTCACACTACCAACATCACATAACGTCACACACTACCAACATCACATAACGTCAGACACTGCCCACATCACATAACGTCACACACTACCAACATCACACAACGTCAGACACTACCAACATCACATAACGTCACACACTACCAACATCACAAAACATCAGACACTACCAACATCACATAACGTCACACACTACCAACATCACATAACGTCAGACACTGCCCACATCACATAACGTCACACACTACCAACATCACATAACGTCAGACACTACCCATATCACATAACGTCACGCACTACCAACATCACACAACGTCAGACACTACCAAGATCACATAACGTCACACTACCAACATCACATAACGTCACACACTACCAACATCACATAACGTCACACACTACCAACATCACATAACGTCACACTACCAACATCACATAACGTCACACACTACCAACATCACATAACGTCACACTACCAACATCACATAACGTCACACACTACCAACATCACACAACGTCAGACACTACCAACATCACATAACGTCACACACTACCAACATCACAAAACGTCAGACACTACCAACATCACATAACGTCACACACTACCAACATCACATAACGTCACACACTACCAACATCACATAACGTCACACACTACCAACATCACATAACGTCAGACACTGCCCACATCACATGACGTCACACACTGGCCACATTCGGAGTGAGACTCTGGTGTCACATTTTTCAAAAGAAATTAAAAACTTTTTATTACAACCTTTAAAAATTAATTTATGAAAGACACATGAGAATCAAATTCACTTATTATCTCTTAACATCAACAGTGTTCTAAATTTAATTAATTTAAATGAAAATTTAGTCAAAATCAAGTCATAATAATGACGTTAAAATAAAGTCTGAGCATAAGTTCACACAGTTATAAACTTCTCTTTGTATCACCTGGACACCAGCTCCTCTTAAACATGTCTGCTGTTTTAATTTTATGTACAAAAGTGTATGTTTTATTCCGAGTCAACAAGAGTCTTCTTTTTTTTTCCTTTCTTTCTGTTGTAAAAGTTTAATGTTTTCTTGGAATCTTACAAACAAAAATTTTCCACTTTACATAATTTACCGACGTAGTACTATACAGTGTTACAGTATACCCAGTTGTTCTCGGTTCTTGGGCTGTTTACTGTAATTCCATAAAGCAGAAGAGAAAGGCAGATTTCAGACAAATTACCTCACAGACTTGAGATGCGGACAAATGAGAAAAATTAAATGCACAAGTTTAGAGAAAGATTATCTTTGTGAATGAAAATTCTTTTGCATTATATTGAACAATTACGTACGTATATCTATATAAGTCTTGTTTAATATATGCAACACACTGGACAACACCGTACTGCTGCCAACAGCTAAATAATGGCAAGAACCGGTGACTATGTTTGGGACAAAGACTAAATGAATTACTACCAGTATTTTATGATGTAGCATCTTGCATCAATACTGTGTATATAACGTTAAGTGACGTGGTTGTACAGTGAGCTGCAAGGTATGAGCACCAACCTCCGCACAATAAATGAAATAAGCTAGAATCAACAATGTTGCTATAACAAACATGGAAGGAGCGTATGCTAACAATTCAAATTCAAATTTATTTATTTCTTTGCAAGTACTACATTGAGATTACGTATTTACAATAATGTGTTGCAGTGCAAAGAGAGTCTCTATTATGCCTAGTCATTATGGGCCGACTTAATTTAATGGCTTACTGACTACTGAACACTAAAGAAATTTATCATAGTTGTACAGTAGTTCTATTAATTGTAAGTGAATCTAATTCATACAAACAAGGATATATTCATATATACAAAAATGCTTTTTATGAAACATGATTCAAGAGCAGTTTCCAGTAGTTTACAGTATGAGAATGCTATGTAGCAGTTTGTCAGTATATGAATTTGGTCGTCTAGTCTTGAAGTTTTAAGATTTAGGTAATTGGTAGATTTACTGGTTATGTTATATATTGATTATTTAATTTAGGGTGATTAAGTGGCTTTTGAGAAGTCTTAAAATGATTTTCAGACCGGGTTACTTTAATATTTTCTGGTAATGAATTCCAAATTTTGGGGCCCTTTATGTGCATAGAGTTTTTACACAGTGTGATATGGACACGAGGTACATAAAAAAAAGATCTGTGCCTTGAATTATGGTCGTGTGTCCTGTTAAGGTTGGTGAGGAGAAGTTTGAGTGGAGGGTTTATGTTTGAGTGTATTGTTCTATGTATGTAGTAGGTACAGTATGTATGCATGTAGTACAGTACAAAACGACACAGAAAAAATAACTAACACTCGATTGGCGAAAATAGCAATAAAATACTTTGTCTTAGCTGTTCATAAATGCAACTTAATCAGTAATTAATGTCTTTGTTAAATTTCGATTATTTTTCACCTACGCAGGAACTGATTTTGTGTTTACAGTTATATTTTAATCTACTTTCTCCCATTAGCTATCAATAAAACATGTTTAATTCTTTCAGAATGTGTACCCATGGAAAATATATAATAAATCTATAGAAAGCATGACAAAAATTTGCATCATATGGTAGTGCTTACAGTACGTGGAGGCCACGACGATGATGCTGTACCGTATAGTTCACTACCTTCACAAGATATTTTTTCTTATTTTGTTCGTTTTTTGCCTTGACGTAAAATAGCAGTAGCAGTAGCAATAGCCAGGGCTACTGATAATACCTCTACCACCAACTCTGTAAATACTCCTATTAGTACCTGCCATTACCACTACTAGTACCACTACCACTATTAGAAACAAAACCACTACTAGTACCAATACCACTACTAGTGCCAGTACCACTTAGTACATATATCATTACTAGTACCTATGCCACTACTGTACCAGTAACACTACTAGTAACAATACCATTATTAGTACCAATCCCACAGGTACAGACACCACTATTAGTATCAGTACCACTAATAATACCAGTACCACCACTAGTAACAATACCACTACTAGTAACAATACCACTAGTACCAATTCCACTACTACAAGTAATACCACTACGAGTAACAATACCACTACTAGTACCAATACCACTACTATTACCAATATCACTACTAGTACCAATACAACTACTACTAACAATGCCACTACGAGTAACAGTTTAACTACTAGTACCAGTACCACTACTAGTACCAATACCACTATCACTACAAATAACAATACCGCTACTAGTACAATACAACTACTAGTACCATTATCACTAGTACCAATGCCACTAATAGTACCAATACCACTACGAGTGCCAATATCACTAGTAGCAATACCATTACTAGTACCAATACCATTACTAGTACCAATGCTACTACTAGTACCAATGCCACTACTGGAAACAATACCACTACTGGTACCAGTACCACTACTAGTATGAATACCACAAGTACTGATACCAATACTAGTACCAATACCGCTACTAGTACCAATTCCACTACTAGTACCATTACCATTACTAGTACCAATACCACTACTAGTACCAATACCGCTGCTAGTAACAATACCACCGTTTGTATCAATAGTGAGCGGCAGCGGCAACAGGAACCTTGTCCTCTATTTTTACTTCTACCTGAGGTTCCCAGCAGCCCAGTGATGACCTAATCAAGACCCGCATAACACTAACATGTGTGGATACCCAGAATGATATAAAGCAACTGCAGAAATCACCCAAAAGTTCACAAATTACCAACTAATAGGACTCGTACTACCACCTCCTACCCCGCTGCCACTGAAGTGATACTCCACAACATTCACCCATCACCCATCACCTACTATTCACCCGAAGCCACAACCAATGGACAAGGGTCAGAACAATAAAAGAAGATCCAGTAACCAGCTAAGGACTCCTAACATCAAAGGTGAGAGCAGTAATAACACGAGGAAAACTTGTGGTACTGCCAGCCAGGACACAACCCTCGTCACCCACCGGCACCACCACAACACACGACAGACAACAACAAACATGGCCGCCACTACAGTCTAAGATAACTCCTTCCCAGTATTTGATGTCAAGAAGATCACCGACCCAGAAATAGCTAAACTCCTTATGATTCAGAACCAAACGATCACCAAACTAACTCAAGAAATGCATGAACTAAAGGCTAACAATGCAGATTACCTCAACAAGATCACTGCTCTAGAACATAAACTAGACACTCTAGAACAACAAAGCAACACCCACACCCAGTCCCTAGACACCATCAACACTCTAAAAGACCAAGTCACCCTACTTACTACCAACATTACAGAGGAAAGATCAAGAGTGGACCAACAACTTGCCAATGTCATAACCAACTTCCAAGACCATAATGACCAACAGCAGCTATCTGACGCTGTTGTAGTTAACAGCAAACATCTCCCACCCACAGTCACCCAAGAGACCTGCATGGAGACCACCCTACAGCTTATCAAGGACCACCTTCGCCTTAACATACGTAGTGACGACCTAAAGGATAGCAAACTGATGGGCTACCAAGCAGGTAAAAAAACAGTGCTGTTAAAATTCCAAACTAGCCTACAAAGAAACAACCTACTTAAAACATCTATTTCTATGAAAACTGATGTTTACGTCAATGAGTGCCTCACCAAAACAAGACAAAACCTTCTTTATCGGCTAAGAAAATTATGCTATGCCCTAAAAATCCACCAGTGCTTTGTGAGGGATGGAAAAATCGCAGTTAGGAAACAGCCCACTGGGAAGAGATACTTCATCTCTACAGAACATGACCTAAAAACATTCCTAAGTGAGGCTGGACTAACAGAATCAGAGTAAAGTGCAGATAATACCCACAGTCCACAGTTAGTGTTATATTGTCATAAATTTGTGCCCCCCTAAAATTCTAATACCCCAACTACTTTTGATTGTCATTGTTGTATTCAACGACCATTCTACCTCATAGTCTTAATTGTGTTTAATATCTACAGAATCTATCTCCTTTTTTACAACTTACCACATCACTGCTCTATCTTATTTTATTATAAACTAACCATAACTTGTCTTCAATAATTCTACCTCACTTTAAAAAATACTCAAGTGCCCAATTTTATTCTAAATCCCTATTATTGCCCAATTTTACTTTAAACTATATTGATCAAACTTATTGTAAACTTCTTTTATTGACCATTTTTATTCCATACTTTTTTAAACTAGTATTTTCAACTACAACTTTTATATTATCCTGTCTACCATCTTACTAGCATATTATAACCAAGTCATTGACATTTTTATTTTTATCATTTTTTTTTATTATTCTTTTGCTACCTTAATTTGTGTATTTTATCCTGTCAATTTAAATCTAATTATACTCTAATTCTTGTAAACAACTTATATAAGACCTTAGTGCACTTACAATTGAGAGTCTCGTGCCTTTATTATATTATTATTTTAATCACAGTTTTACTCTAGCTCATTCTAGCTCAATACATAGTCAATACCAAATTCACTATATTAGACCATAGTGCAATTACTAGTGAGAGACTGGTGCTATTTTTAATTTGTATTTTTATATTATTAGACTAAACCTAGTTGTACTATAGCTCTTTCTAGCTCAATACATAGTCAATACCAAATTCACTATATTAGACCATAATGCAATTACTAGTGAGAGACGGGTGCTATTTTTAATTTGTATTTTTATATTATTAGATTAAATTCAGTTGTACCATAGCTCATTCTAACTCAATACATAGTCAATACTAAATTCACTATATTAGACCATAGTGCAATTACTAGTGAGAGACTAGTGCTATTTTTAATTTGTATTTTTATATTATTAGATTAAACCTATTGTACTATAGCTCATTCTTACTCAAAACATAGACTCCACAAAAGTCATTATTAGACCTTAGTGCAATTACAAGTGAGAGTCTTGTTCTATTTTTAATTTGTATTTTTATATTACTAGTTTATACCAAGTTGTACTTTAGTTCATTCCAGCACAACACATAGACAACATCAACTTCATTATGTGTAGTAGTGACTATACTCTACATGACCAAAATACTCTAGCTATATACTTGTCCAAACTTCCTACCACTACAGATATCAGTACTAGAACTCAACACACAACTCAGGATATAAATAACCATAATTTAAACCTAGAAGATGATTGATCACGTTGACCCTGATCTAAACCTCCATAATCTGACACCCAATCAAAACCTATTGGAAAGTAACTGCCTTTATTACACAGCATCACAAGCCACCACTATCCAAAACAATGCTAAAAGTCTATCAGTACTTAACTACAACATCAGGTCCTTAAGCAAACACTATGATGACCTCCTAGCACTCCTTTAATCACTAAAGACACCCTTCTCCTGCATTATTCTTACTGAGACCTGGCTTAAGCAGGACACAATAGATATCTACCCTCTGCCAGGATACACAGCAATTCACAACTGTAGACCAAACCAAGTTGTGGGTGGTATTGCAATCTATTACTCTAACCAATTATCTTGTATTAGCACCACTTGCTTTAGTGATGAATATGGGGAATACATTTTTGCTAATTTTACTGTAAAAAACCTTAAGACGCCTATAACAATCGGTGCCATTTACCGGATACCTCACACAAACATCTCAAATTTCAGTGAGAAATTAAAGTCACTAATAACAAACAGACAAATGAATAAGCACCACCTTCTCTCAGCTGGAGACTTCAACATCAACCTTGGCTTACTAGATGATCGGCATGTAACTGATTTCATCAACAATATGAACAACACACTTCTCATACCAACAATAACTAAACCAACCAGGCTCACTGAGACAAGTGCAACCATAATAGACCACATATGGACCAATATACTAGCCCCCCTTAAATCAGGGATGATCACAGATAGCACTACAGACCACTACCCTACCTTCCTCTTGACAAACATTAGTAAACCACCACTTGAATACAACAAAGTTTCATTTAGACTCCATGATGAGGCCTCAATAAGGAAGTTCACAGCTGACCTAGAGACTGTTGACTGGCCTACAGAATTCTCCAAGGCCAATGGTATTGATGACTGGACAGACATTTTTCTTAACAAATTACTTAGACTATACAACAAACATTGTCCTATAAAAACGAAACAGATCACAAACAAACGGCTTGGTTGCCCATGGCTAACCAGCACCATTCTGAAATCCATTGACAAGAAACACCAATATGAAAATCAATATAGACAAGGCTTAATACACAAAGATATTCTTAAACACTATTCATCAGCTCTCACCAAAGTAATAAAGAAACCCAAACAACTATACTACTCCAGTAGATTCACAGACACTAGAGGAGATATAAAAAAGACCTGGAAAACACTCTCTTAGATTCTAGGGACCCACAAACTGAGAAAAACCAAGAATATTGTCCTAACTAAACCTAATGAAACACCACTACATCCCACTGACACAGCTAACAAGATAAACGACTTCTTCTCAACCATAGGATCTAATCTCACCAGTAAAATCCCACATACCAATGCCCATGCCGGGGACTACCTAGATGGGAATTTCCCTAATTCCTTCTATCTTGCACCAACTGAGCCCACGGAAGTCACCTAGATTATAAAGTCACTTAAAAATAACTCGGGGAATCTGTCTCATGTCCCACCATTACTGTACAAGCGAGCGGCCCATGTCCTTTCGCATGCTATTTCATTACTCTTTAACAAGTCACTAGAGACTAGCACCTTCCCGAAACTACTCAAGATGACAAGGGTTACACCAATACATAAAGGTGGTGACCCTACAGACTTAAACAACTATAGGCCAATATCTAACTTACCATTGCTATCCAAAATCTTTGAGAAACTCGTGCACAGGAGACTGTATTCATTTATAACGGCTCAAAACATACTCAACCCCTGCCAATTTGGATTTAGGAAAAATAAAAGCACTAATGATGCAATCATAAAAATGCTAGATCTGCTTTACACAGCATTGGAAAATAAGGAATATCCACAAGGAATTTTTATTGACCTAAGAAAAGCTTTTGACACAGTAGACCACGACATCCTACTCCACAAACTTGATCATTACGGTATAAGAGGCCATGCGCTGGCTTATTTCAAATCTTACATTACTAATAGGTATCAGTATGTCACCATTAAAGACACAGCATCAGCAACACGGCCACTTGATACTGGAGTTCCGCAGGGAAGTGTCCTTGGTCCCCTGCTCTTCCTCATATACATCAATGACCTTCCAAACGTATCCCAACACCTGAAACCCATTCTCTTTGCTGACAACACGACTTATGTCATCTCTCACCCTAATCTTGCCAGCCTCAACACCACTGTGAATGAGGAGCTGATCAAAATATCGACTTGGATGACAGCCAATAAACTTACGCTTAACACTGACAAAACCTACTATATTATGTTTGGTAGCAGAGCAGGAGATGCACAAATTAACATTAATATTGACAACACTCTAATTACCAGAAATAATGGGGGCAAATTCCTAGGCTTATACCTTGACAACAACCTGAATTTCAGCACCCATATCCAGCATATAACCAAAAAAGTATCCAAAACGGTTGGGATCCTCTCTAAGATACGATACTACGTGCCGCAAAATGCCCTTCTCACACTATACCACTCACTTATTTATCCATACCTCACCTATGCTATTTGTGCTTGGGGATCAACTGCAGCAACACACCTAAAGCCAATAATAACCCAACAAAAAGCTGCAGTAAGAATAATCACTAAATCCCATCCCTGGCAACACACCCCCCCCACTCTTCATAGACATAAACTTACTCCCTGTTCAGTACATCCACACTTACTACTGTGCAATCTACATCTACAGGGCCTTAAACTCTAATATCAACCTTGACCTAAAACGCTTTCTTGATAGTTGTGACAGAACCCACAGGCATAACACCAGACACAAACATCTCTACGACATTCCCCGTGTCCGACTAAACCTTTACAAAAATTCAATGTATGTCAAAGGCCCTAAAATCTGGAATACCCTACCTGAGAACTCTAGAACTGCAGACACATTCATCACCTTCAAAACTACCATTAGAAAACATCTTATCTCCCTGATACACCCTGTCAACTAACTACACGAATACCACCTGGTGGTTCACACTTACACTCACTGACTCATTTGACCATAAACAGAAATATTAATCTCAATATTAAAATAATGAATCCTGTGATACTCCAATACTGAAACTATGTACTGTGCCAAAACAAAAGCATTTACATTGCTAAACTCACAAACTAGTATTTAGTCACTTAGCCATAATACCAACTTACCTCATAATTTGTAATATTTTACAATTAAGAATAAAACTAAGTCTGCCCGAAATGCCTAGCCATGCTAAGCGTTCTAGTGGTACACTCTGTAATCACTATTTTACTACATGTAAACCACACAATAACCAAATTTCTGTAAACTCAGCATTGTAATCCTTATAGAGAATAAACATTGAATTTGAATTGAAAAATACCACTAGTAACAATACCACTACTAGTAACAAAGCCACTACTAGTAACAATACCACTACTGGTAACAATATCACTACTAGTAGCACTACCACTACTAGTACCAATACCACTACTAGCATCAATAGCACTACTATTACCAGTACCACTATTAGTATCAATACCACTAGGAACAATACCACTGCTAGTAACAATGCCACAAGTAAAAATACCACTGTTAGTACCAATACCATTACTAGTAACAATACCACTGTTAGTACCAATACCAATAGTATCAATACCACTACTAGTACTAATACCACTACTTGCACCAATGTCATTACTAGTACCAGTACCATCACCAGTACCAATACCACTACTAGCAACAATACCACTACTAGTACCAATACCACTACTAGTACCAAGACCACTACTAGTACCAAGACCACTACTAGTACCAATACCACTACTAGTACCAATACCACTACTATTACCAAGACCACTACTAGTACCAAGACCACTACTAGTACCAAGACCACTACTAGTACCAAGACCACTACTGTACCACTGCTGGTGATAATGCCACTACTATTACCAGGATACTACTGGTGCCAGGACCACTGTTGGTACCAGGATGCCTACTACTATTACCAGGACTACTATTATTACCTTTTGGCAACCAAGGACCACTGCTAGGTGTAAGGATGCTACTGGGTGCCAGGACCACCATTTACTAATGCCATTACCTTGGATCCACTGCTGTTGCCAGGATTTTACTGCTGGTTAGGCCTACTTGGACCACCTGGGTGCCAGGATACTACTGGTGCCAGGACCGCTACTAGTTGCCAGGACCAGATTGACTGTTGCCAGTATGAACTGCTTTGTTGCCTGATACCACTGCTATTGCAAAGGAGACCCTGCTATTGCCAAGGACCGCTACTAGGTACCAAGGACCACTACTGTTGCCAAGACCACTACTGGTGTCAGGACCACTGTTGCCAGTACGGACTGCTTGTCCCAATGCGACTACTGTTGCCAGGACTGCTGCTGGTTGCCTAATCAGTACCATTACTAGCACCAATACCACGATAAAGTACTGAAACAACTTAAACGGTCATGAGTTCATCTAGGGTTGACAGAGTGAAGGAAGTTATTAATCGTTCCTGCCAACTAGTAGTGTAATTGTTGACTAATATTAAGTTTAGGTCCTTGTCTGAGTTAATAGGTAATTTATTCCCTAAAATGTCTGACATTAGGTTGTTCTTGTACCAAAATAAGTGCATCATTTTTGCTAATATCCCACCGAAATAAAATTGTGACTAATAAATAACAATTGCTGCCAGGTTATACATAACGTGCATCATGTTTATATAATGAAACAATGCATACAATCAGACCAGGATCTAAATTCAACATTAGCCTACCTGCACGTCAAAAGCACAGGCCGGGTCACCAACTGTAAAAGACTCGGGCCGGGACAATACCGGCGAATCTAAGAACTAAAATACAGTAAACCTAGCAACACCAATATAATCACACAAGAAAAGAGTATGTTCACAGAGAAACAGGCGGAGATTATATTCGTTCTCAAAGTTGTGTACACTCACTGAGGCAGCAGCAGGCTCCACGGGGGCAGTCATCGTAGTGAGTGAGGAAGGTGAGACAGTCAGTCTGGTCCCATATACACTCTCCTCCGCCTGTGTCGCACCTTCTGCCCTCTCCTCCTGCCCGGATCTCCTATACAACAGTGAACCACAATCAGACACAACTCTTCCCATGTGGAAAGTTTTGATAATTTTCCTCTTAAATAATTAGCTAATTTGACACCTATGTAAATGGCTGTTAATACCAACTGAGGCAATATACGCACTTTAATTGGAGACACTTTTGCTTTAGACATGACAAGAGAAATAAAATTATTACACTAAATATAAGCAACTGCTCCATATGCCAGTTTTGAAGCGTCACAAAAAATGTGTAATATATTATCACCATCTTGACTTGCTACATTACGTGGGAATTCCAACATTGGTATCTATGCATAATATCCTATTAATTCTTCCCATTTTTTAATAAATTCTTTAGTTCTTTAGGTAGGGCTTCATCTCAAGCACACTAAGTTATCATGCTTTTTGTATTAACAATTTTCCTCTTACTGTAAAGGGTGACACTAAGCCTAGTGGGTCGAAGAATTTGGAAACTTCAAAAAGCAAGATTCTCGTGATTAATTTACTGGCCATACCATAATTATTATTACGTTTTAACAATAACAAATCTCTCGGTATCCCAGGTTAGTCCAATATATTATTTCATTTAGGTACTTCAACTCCAGGGTAATCCTTATTTATTTTGTCCTTTAATTTGGACGAATTGCTATTCCATTCCCTCAGAGGCATATTTGCACTTTACATTATTTTATTAGCCTCTTCACATGTCATCATCAGTTCCTCTTCAGTTGACGTCACACCCAGGAAATTGTTCACATAAAATTGTTTACTTATTACTTCACTCAATGGACTACCTGTACATTTAAGGTGTGCATTTATCTTCGCTTGAAGCAGGAAATGACTGGATGTAGTGCCAAATAATAAGCTCCTAAAGCGAAAAGTTTTCAAAGGGCTAAGTGGGTCACTAGGATTCTCAGGCCCCGAGAAGCGGGTACAATCCCGGTCTGCTTCCTGCAAACCCACTCGTAGGAAACCTTCACTTATGTCAGCCGTAAAAGCATAATTCTTAACCATGAAGTTTAACAATATATCTCCTAATTTTTCCGTCAACGACGGACCTGTCATTAAACAGTCATTCAAACTTGGTACATTCTTACTACTGGCACCATAATTAGGAACAGTTCTTAGGGGAGTAATTTTCTAGTTCTTTCTAACTCCATGGTGTGGCAAGTAATGACCATAAATTTTTGTCTGATCAGGGTGTGCCTCCTCTATGAAATTATTCTTTAGCTGTTCATTAATTATATCATTATATGCAGTCAATAATTCTGGTGTCTTGCTCAATTTGTGGAGCTGCACTGATAAGTTTTCTCTCATTTCCCAGGTCGACATCTACATACACAGCATCACACAACTGAGCTCTTTTATCTGACAGAAAACCAGATAATTTTAAATTTTTAGGAGCTTCCTTTTGCTCTTTCATGTTTAGATCCTTGATCCAGTAATGCAGTTACTTTTTTTTATTTGCGCCTTTTATCCAGAATTTCTACATTCACCACCGGTAAGGCCACTTCAACTGTGCCATAATCGTTAACATCAGCTGTAATTTTTACATTAGTAACAGCTGTGTCACGGCAAACATAATAATAACAATAATAATAATAATAATAATAATAATTATTATTATTATTATTATACTATTATTATTATTATTATTATTATTATTATTATTATTATTATTATTATTATTTTTATTATTATTATTATTATTATTATTATTATTATTTAAACTTTTACACATTACTACATGATGTCTTCCTTTGTGGCATTCATAACAATTATTCAGTTTGGCATAACAATCCTATACATCTGTCAAATTCTTCTAATCTTTCTACTCTAACATCTCATGAATCATGAGCATTACAATTGTTGAAGAAATTGCAAAAAAAGACAATCTCTCTTTTGCTTGACTTGCCCATTATTAACTAGGCCACTCTTATTAAGGTACTTATTCCCCTTAATTTGATGTGCAGAACCATCATTTTTGGTTCCTGCCACTTGATATGTGCCTATGTAACCTTTTTTATGGGATGGATTACTATTATTAACATTAGGATATTTTTTTCCATTCGTGATACCTGACAGATACATTATAGTCATCATGTGTTACATTCTTAACCCAGAGTTTCTCTATGAGGAAGTTAGAAAAATGTTTGATATCGCTAAGAAACTAGGGTACCCTAAGAGTTTGCAGAATCACCGTTGCTGGCAGCTCGGAAAGCTTATCATAGAACTGAACTTGTGGTAGCATCTTAAAACTAGAATGTGCTGGTTCTCCTATATGAGAATTTATCTGTCCCTACTGAAGGCCCGAAAAAGATTCAACATGCAAGTAGTTTTTAAGAATTCATGGACAGTTAAAACCATTTTGATAAAGAATTCACCTCAACACTATGTTGGTGGTGTGGAAAATTGCATTTATCTGAATGTGACTCATTATGTACATAACAGTAAATGATAACAAAGATAATTATTATTTATCAATGTTACATAAACAAGTAGGAATTTGGGACACCTAGGTCGCAAAAATGTCCCCCTTCGATACCTACCACTGTCATATCCACAAGTTGCTCTGGACCTATTAATTAAATGAATTATACATCAGGAATTCTGGTAAATATATAAATTTGTGGACTGTATATTAAAAAATTATTATATATAAACACAATTGCATAACAGAAGGAAAATATATCTTAATATCACTCACCAATTTGACTGGATATTAAGTTGTATCATACTCAGAAAAACCTCACTAACTAAATTTATGAAAACACTGGCCAGAATTATACACAAATCTAGAGAGCTTATCTGAGGTTCCTGGAGCTGTCTTGTCCAGTCGTCTGATATCTCAAGTTATGCAGGAATGCATGTCCAACAATTTCGCCTCCTATTTGAGAGGTGTCAGCCCAATTTTAACCTCTAGAGCACGAAAATTCCTTCCCATCACACGAACGTTGTACACAATTCAAAACCAAGATGGCTAGTCACCTTCTGCGCAGACGCAGACTCTCCGTTTTCTATGACGTAAATATTATTAAATACAGTATGGCCATCTATTTACATATAAATACTGAATTTCTGGAAAATATATACAGTATTTTCCACAGGTGGTGTCTACAGGATTGGTTGAAATAGCTGCAACTTATCTTATATGGGAAAGAACGGCAAACCCCTAGATAACACAACACCGATATTCGATGCAAACTACAGGAATCAAATGGAATTTTTCACATCGACCGTTTCCCACTAAGGTAGGTAGGGTGGCCCGAAAAAAACTTTCATCAACATCATCCACTCCATCACTGTCTTGTCAGAGGCGCGCCTACACTACAGTTATAAAACTGAAACATTAACACCCCTCCTTCAGAGTCCAGACACTGTACTTCCCACCTCCAGGACTCAAGTCCGGCCTGCCAGTTTCCCTGAAACTTTTCATAAATGTTACCTTGCTCACACTCCAACAGCACTTCAAGTCCTAAAAACCATTTGCCTCCACTCACTCCTAACACGCTCACACATGCTTGCTGGAAAACCAAGTCCCTTGCACACAAAACCTCCTTTATCCCCTCCCTCCAACCTTTTCTAGGTCGACCCCTACCCCACCTTCCCTCCACTACAGATATATATACTCTGGAAGTTATTATACTTCGTTCCATCTTCTGTAAATATCCGCACCACCTCAACAACCCCTCCTCAGCCCTCTGGATAATACTTTTAGTAACCCCACACCTCCTCCTAGTTTCCAAACTATGGATTCTCTGCATTATATTCACTTCACACATTGCCCTCAGACACGACGTCCGCACTGCCTCCAGCCTTCTCCTTGTTGCAACATTCACCACTCATGCTTCACACCCACATAAGAGCGTTGGTATAACTGTGCCCTCATACATTCCCTTCTTTCCTTCCATGGATAATGTTCTTTATCTCCACAGACTCTTCAGTACACCACTTACCTTTTCCCCTCGTTAGTTCTGATCCACCTCATCCTTCATAGACCCATCTGCTGACACGTTCACTCCCAGATATCCGAATACATTCACCTCCTCCATTCTCTCTCTCTAATCTAATATCCAATCTTTCATTATCTATTTTTTTTGTTATCCACATCACTTTACTCTCTCCTATATTCACTTTTAATTTCCTTCTTTTACATACCCTACCAAACTCGTTCACCAACCTCTGTAACTTCTCTTCAGAATCTCTCTAAAGCACAGTGTCATCAGCAAAGAGCAACTGTGGCAACTCCCACTTTGTGTTAGATTCTTTATCTTTTAACCCACACACCTCTTGCCAACACCCGAGCATTCACTTCTCTTACAACCCCATCTATAAATATACTGAACAACCATGGTGATATCACACATCCCTGTCTAAGGCCTACTTTTACTAGGAAATAATCTCCCTCTTTCCTACATACTTTAACATTAGCCTCGCTATCCTCGTAAAAACTCTTCACTGCGTTCAGTAACCTAGCTCCTATTCCACACATTTGCAACATCTGCCACACTGCACCCCTATCAACTATCATACGCCTTTTCCAAATCCATAAATGCAAAAACCACTTTACCCTTATCTAAAGGTGGCCCGGTGGCCTGGTGGCTAAAGCTCCCGCTTCACACACGGAGGGCCCGGGTTCGATTCCCGGCGGGTGGAAACATTTCGACACGTTTCCTTACACCTGTTGTCCTGTTCACCTAGCAGCAAATAGGTACCTGGGTGTTAGTCGACTGGTGTGGGTCGCATCCTGGGGGACAAGATTAAGGACCCCAATGGAAATAAGTTAGACAGTCCTCGATGACGCACTGACTTTCTTGGGTTATCCTGGGTGGCTAACCCTCCGGGGTTAAAAATCCGAACGAAATCTTATCTTACCTATATGTTTCACTGTAAACACTTGGTCTTCATATCCTCTACCCTTCCTAAAGCCTCCTTGTTCATCTGCTGTCTTGCTCTCCGTCTTACTCTTAATTTTTTCGGTAATAACTCTACCATACACCTTACCAGGTATACTCAACAGGCTTATTCCCCTATAATTTCTACATTCTCTTTTCTCCGCTTTGCCTTTATCTAACCTATATTTTATGCTACCCACTCATTGACTATTCTATTTCGAAACAGCACTTTCCTTTCTAAATCCAAATTTGTCCAATTCGAATCCATTATTTCGAGTTCTTTCTTGAAAGGATGTCTTCAGAACTTTATTTATATCTCCCTTATTTAAGCCCATCTTCCACTTATACATTTCAATCACGTCTCCACTCATTCTACGTCTTACAAGAGAATGTAGGTTAATTTATTAAGGGATTTCGGACTCTCTTCGTATGGAAGATTCTTTATGCAATGGATTAATTTGTCATTCTTCTTTGAGTGTTCTCTAACAAATGTATATCCATTCTGTTATATGATGACCAGAACTGAGCTGCATAATCTAAGTAAGGCCTTGCTAATGATGTGCAGAGCCGTAGTATAATCTCGAGACTCCTGTTGTTTATACTCCTTGAAATAAATCTCAGTAATTTGTTTGCTTATTACGTACGCTTAGGCACTACTGTCTTGGTTTCAGGTTTCTGCTTACCGTAACTTACCATAACTACTTCTCGCATTCTGTATGGCCAAGTTTAGTTGATAAACGATAAGGTTATGTACATTCCCTAGCTTCAGGACTTAACATTTATCTACAAATGCCACTTTTCTGACCACGACATGAGTTTGTTTAAATCCTCCTAAAGTTCAGTGACATCTTCCTCTGAATCAATTATCCTGCATATTTTCGTGTCATCAGACAATTTGCTCATATCATTTGATATTCCTCATAAAGGTCATTAATGTATATTATAAGCAACAATAGGCCTAAAACTGATCCCTGTGAAACGCCATTTGTTACTGATCCCTATTCTGATTTCACCCCATTTATGCACACTCTCTGCTTCCTCTTAGACATGTCTCAGTCCATGACAGCACTTTTCCCTCCCTATCGAATTCTTTATCATGATCAGCTGCCTCAAATGCTTTACAGAAGTCAGTAAATTAGTCAGGCAGGAACGCCCCCTCGTGAATGCCTGCTGAGTATCATTAACCAAACTGTTCTTACTAAGATGACTTCTTATAACTGTCTCTAGAAATTTGCCTACAATTGGCGACATGCTTATTGAACAGTAATTAGATGGTAACGATCTATCTCCTGCTATAAAAATAGGAATTATATTAGCCATCTTCCACATCTCATATATTAAAAATGCTAGTTAATGGTTCACAAAGTTCCATTTTGCACTTATTAAGAACCCTTGAAAAAAGTTCATCACGGCCCGGGGATATATTTTGATTACCATATTCCTTGTGACTGTGATATTACATAATTTATTTTCTTTAGGCCCAATAAAGAAATTTTATTACTGGGATATAGTTTGTGTCTTCTTGTGTGAAAACCGAGACGAAATAATTATTAAAAGTCGAGCACATTTCATTCTCACTGTCAGTAAACTTCCAGAGTTAGTTTTAAGTGGACCTATTTTTTCCCTAACCTTTGTTCCATATACCTAGAAAAAGCCTTTTGGGTTTGTTTTCGAATCCCTAGCAACTCGAATTTTCTTATCCCCTTTTAACCTCCCTCGTAATGTGAATATAATGATTCATAAGATGACCGCCACTTCTTTTGATACGTCTATAAATTCCTTTCTTCTGCCCTGAAAGATGTTTGAGTCTGTCATTCATTCACTTCGAATCATTTTTATCCGATCTTATTTCTTTATCCGATCTTATTTTTTATCCTATCTTATTTCTTTATACGATCTTATTTCTAAACACTATACACGTTGGGCAGCGTGCATAGTGTTTAGAAAACTGTCATACTGATAGCTCTCTTCGTTACCCCAGTCTATAGATGACAGGTGTTCTCTAAGCCCATCGTATTGTGCTAAGCAAAAATCTGGGACCGTTACTGAATTATCCCTACTAAAGGTAATTGATCTGTAGTTACTCGTGCCAAGTTCCTCTGAAATTTCTAGATTTTTTTAACAAGGGTATCCTTGTTTGTCAGAACCAAGTCAAGCAGGTTATTTCTCTTTGTAAGTTCTGTAACAAACTGCTTTAAAAACAGCACATGTCTCCCAAGGCTACCTTGCAAAGAGGATTTTATAAGAGGCTTATCGGCGTTCTAAAGCGATGCCTGAAGGAGACTCCATTTTAAAAGGATTAGTTTAGAATTAAGGTATGCCAGCGATGATCTAGACAACCTGGAGGTGTTGCGTTTATCTCATTTACTCAGCGGACGGTGACTTAAACCAGCATCTCCTACGCGAGATAATGAAGTCTTAAAAGATACTACCTACCTTGAATCTGACCAACCCCGACGGAAGTTCAAAAGTCTTAATGGTGTCACTGAACACTGGGAGAGAGTCTGGCGTGAAGATTATTTTACGTCATTACGATGGGGTGGAGGCCTCTATTAATAAGATGTCACTACACCTCGGTGACACAGTGATAATTGATGATGATGGTCCAAGGTCCTGATGGTTGCTAGTGAAGGTAGGGGCCATACACCCCGATGTGAATGGTACAGTCAGGAAACAGTGACTCTTCAGGAAACCCCAACAGTCGACTGACGACTCAGATGTCGAGCAGCAGTGGCAGCTAGTAGAGTATCACGGGGATCGTGAACAATATTTTTCCGTTCTGGACGAAGCTAGAAGACCTAAACTGTTAAGAAGTGGCATAGGGAAACTAAGGAGGGAAGGGAACTGCCTTATTTCTATAATCCTCCTGAAACTCAAGCCCAGGGCTTTCCTTTAAGACCATCTCGCCTCTTCATTTGCTAAAACTCTCACTTCTTTTCTTTGTTCTTTTTTCCTGCTCACCTTCATTACTTTCAAGAATTTATCAAGTGGAGTCACATGTCACCTGCAGGAGGCTACTCTACGTCTTAATGTGAGTCTCCCTACTAATGTTTCTTTTAAGGAACCTTTCACTTTTCTCTGGGGTTTCTTAGTTTTGCTATTCCCAGTAATGCCATTATTTATCTCTCATCTTCGTATAAATTTTGAATTATTTTCTTTCAATAGGAGTCAATATTTCCAGTCTTTTAGCTTTGGTAAAGGTTTTTACATATTCCCTGTACCTGTTAAACTTGATACAAAATATTTGGAAATTGTTCAGTTATTCACTACTGGTATACGTCCATTTCTACGGCTTCATTCTGTAGATGATGTCTTCACTCTGTAGTCACATTAGTCCCTTCTGACACTTCTTTGTTACTCTTAACAATTTTACTAAATCTACTAACATTTAAGCTGAACTGGAATCTAATACATTAATTCTATCATTTAATGTTCATGTCTACTCCTCTTTGACAGACTTCTACTGTGCACTAGACTGTGCACAGTGTCATGAATATTACTCTCCCTACAAAATGCAAGTTTTTCAAAGTATCTCTCTTGTTTCTTCTCCGGCATTCTTAACATTAGTTATTCTTAATTTCTCTGCTCTAAAAGTCCCATTCTTCTCCATTCTCACGTCTTGACTTTCATCCCAATTTCACAAACTTTGCTTTCTCGTTTCACAGACGCTGTCATGTAATTCCGTCTCAAAGGTATGGAGAGTCTCAGGCTACTTCCATCCTACCTCACTTTATCACCATTTTTCCACCTACAAAATGGTTTAATGTGAGTGACGCATGGTGACCTGAAGAATGTCATGTTGGGATGAGGTCACCATGCGTCACTCACACCTCACTCTCCGCCTATATATAATGTCTTTCTACCTCTGTATGTTAGAAGTGATCAAGATCCCAGGACCCAAACGTTTTCTAATAAATATGTCATAGTGTTTGCTTACGTGTCTTTCTAATCCAACTTGTCGGTATTTATTACCATATATATATATATATATATATATATATATATATATATATATATATATATATATATATATATATATATATATATATATATATATATATATATATATATATATATATTTATATACCCTCCAGGTATCTGCCCAACTTTCTGGGTAAGGATATCTCTGTAACCCACCTGTTGTTCAGTGTTGACGGTTTTGGTGATATGGACAATGATGGCCCACACCAGGACCTGCCAGGCTGTCGCTCTCATAGCTCTGGTGGTGTCTTCCACGACTCTCACTTGCTGACAGCCATGAGGGACTCCCAACCAGTACTAGTGTGAAGATCTCTCGCCCAGTCACTCAGGTTGCTCGTTGCTCATAGTGACAGTGAGCAAGTGTTCACCAGGTGGGTTAGGAACCATTGGCACCAGATATGAAAGGGAAGCGACTTGTGTGACTGTTTACCTTTGCGTGTGATTCTACAGATTAGTTAGCATGCTACTTTCTTGAACTGCCAAAACATTTCACCTTCCTTAGCGTCTAGTGTGTTGCTGTTGTTGTTGCTGTGTTGCTGCTGTTATGTGCCTGCGTGTGTGTACAAGGGGACAGAGGACTGTGGAGGGGTTAATGAGGTGATTTAGTTATTTAGAGAGGATGGAACGAAATAGGATGATTTGGAGGGAATAAAAATCTAAAGTGGAATAATACGCAAATAATGAATTCAGGGAAACTGACTAAATGGTTTCACTGAATTTCTTTATAAATGTTTCCTTGCTTCCACTCACGTCTATGTAAGAACATAAGACTGGAGGAACACTGGTGATGATACAAAAATAGGCCGTATGATTCATTCTGAGGAGGATACCAATGAACCCCAGGAAGATTTATACAAATTGTCTTGGTCTGCAAAATGGCAGATGAAGTTCAATGTGGATAAGTGTAAAGTACTAGTTCTTGGTAATGAAAATAATCCTCGAAGTTATAAACTAGGAGCAATAGAACTTGATCATAGAGAATGTGAAAAAGACTTGGGAGTCATGGTAAACAGAAATCTAAAGCCAAGACAGCAGTTGAAGATTGAAACACTTATACAACATATGGGAATCTTTATTGAAAAAACGTTTCGCCAAACAGTGGCTTCGACAGTCCAATACAAATCAGAAAGGTGTAAAGAGGGGAGGAGTTTGAGGTACTCAGTCCCTCAGCCTAGAGCTGATGTGTTCAGTCCATCAATTTTGTAGAAAGTACACCATAGTGCCGTAGAAGTGGCTTATATACTGTAGTCAGGCGAGGCGAACCAGGAGGAGGCGGGGGTCATAGAGGTACCATCCACCAGTCGAAGTAGGTCTTCGTCCAAAGATTGTAACCACAAACTTCTGCTGAACACTCTAACACCACATTCTTAAACCTACCCCATACACCTTCGACCCCATTGCCTATACTGTCACTAGCCCATCTATTCTCCAATAGTTGTTTATATCTTACCGTAACTGCCTCCTCTTTTAGTTTATACACCTTTGCCTCTGTCTAACTTGCTGCTTCTGCTTTCCTTGTATTCCATCTACCTTTTACTCTCACTGTAGCTACAACTAAAAAGTGATCTGATATGTCTGTGGCCCCTCTATAAACATGTACAACCTGAAGTCTAGTCAACAGTCTTTTATCTACCAATACATAATCCAACAAACTACTGTCATTTCGCCCTACATCATATCTTGTATATTTATTTATCCTCTTTTCTTAAAATACATATTACCTATAACCAAACCCCTTTCTATACAAAGTGCAGTCAAAGAGCTCCCATTATCATTTACACCTGGCTCCCCAAATTTACCTACCACACCTTCTCTAAATGTTTCTCCTACTTTAACATTTAGGTCCCCTACCACAATTACTCTGTCACTTGGTTCAAAGGTTCCTATACATTCGCTTAACATCTCCCAAAATCTCCCTCTCTCCTCTACACTCCTCTCTTCTCCAGGTGCATACACGCTTATTATGACCCACTTTTCACATCCGACCCTTATTTTAATCCACATAATCCTTGAATTTACACATTTGTATTCCCTCTTCTCCCTCCATAACTGGTCCTTCAACATTATTGCTACCCCTTCCTTAGCTCTAACTCTCTCAGATACTCCTGACGTAATCCCATTTATTTCTCCCCACTGAAACTCCCCTACCCCCTTCAGCTTTGTTTCGCTTAGGGCCAGGACATCCAACTTTTTTTCATTCATAACATCAGCAATCATCTCTTTCTTATCAACCGCACTACATACACGCACATTCAAGCATCTCAGTTTTATAAAGTTTTTCTTCTCATTTTTAGTAAATGTGTACAGGAGAAGGGGTTACTAGCCCATTGCTCCCGGCATTTTAGTCGCCTCATACGACACGCATGGCTTACGGAGGAAAGATTCTTTTCCATTTCCCCATTATTAAGAAAAAATTCACATCACAGTTCCCTTCGTAATCATGAGTATGGTCATCAGTGAAATTATTAGCTAGATTATCCCAATCCAGATTAGACAGGTGTTCCCTAAGTCCATTATAATCGGCAGAACGAAAATCAGGGACTTTTACCGTATTATCATTATTCTCGTATTCCCAGCTAATGCTAAAAGTGATGGATTTGTGATCACTTGCGCCAAGCTCTTCAGCGATCTCCAGATTATTTACTAGTGTTTCCTTATTTGACAAGACTAGGTCGAGCAAATTATTACCCCTGGTAGGCTCTTACACACTGTTTCAGAAAACAGTCCTGAACTACTTCCATAAAGTCACTGGACTCCAGATTACCGGTCAAAGAAATCCAGTCAATTTGACTGAAGTTAAAATCCCCTGCTATCACTATGTTATTGTGTTTAGAAGCCCTAACAATTTCGTCCCAAAGAAGTCTCCCTCTATCGTGATCCAAGCCAGGAGGTCGGTATATTACACCTTGAATTAGTTTTTCTTGACCATCTACAAACTCTACCCAAACAGATTCTGTTACTAATCCATCTATTTTTATACCTGTTTTAATGCAGCAATTTATATTTTCTCGTACATATAATGCAACTCCTCCCCCCTTCCCAATATATCTATTCACATGGAACAACTTAAACCCTTGAATATTACACTCAGCAATAATATCCCGACTCTTTAAATCATACCATGTTTCAGTTATTGCAATGACATCAAAGTTCCCAGCACATGCTATCAAACGTAATTCATTAATCTTATTTCTTGCATTTCGACTTTTCTTAAGAGTCTCTTGTGAGGTACTCTATCGAAGGCTTTACTAAAATCCAAATAAACAATATCATATTCTTTATCACTGTCTACTACCTCAAATGTTCTATTGAAGAACGTCAGTAAATTTGTCAGGCAGAAACGATCTCTCGTGAGCCCATGCTGAGATTCATTAATCAAATTATGCTCTTCAAGATGACTTCTAATAATGTCAGCAATAACTGATTCTAATAATTTGCCTACTATAGACGTCAGACTTATTGGACGGTAATTTGAAGGAATGGACTTATCCCCTGGTTTCAATATAGGAACCACATTAGCCATCTTACACAACTCTGGCACAACACCAGTAAGGATGGACGCATTAAACACACTCTTTAATGTTGATAAATTAGACATATGTGAAACATTTGGGCATCTTTAATGTGTCTACTTTATCAGCTTGTCGGTTCTCTGAACCATTCATCGACACACTCGTTAATGGCTGACTAAGTTCCATCTTGCATTCTTTAAGTACCCTGGAAAACAACTCGTCGGGTCCCGGGGACTTATTTTGCTTCATTTTGTCTATCTGTTTGATAACCATAATAATAAAATAATAATACTATCTTTATTTACTACAAGTACATGTACAAGGTATACAGTCCTAGCTGACAACAATGACATACTACTATATAGAAAGTCCCTTGTTATGCTCCGCATTTCGGGCAAATTAGGTCAGTGTCCCAGTGCCGACTAACACCCAGGTACCCATTTTACTGATGGGGAACATAGACAACAGGTGGAAAGAAACACGTCCAATGCTTCTACTCTGGCTGGGAATCGAACCCAGGCCCTCGCCGTGTGAAGCGAGAGCGTTAACAACCAGGCCACCTCGTGACAGTAATATTAGTTAATTTGAATTAGTCAGGAACTGGATAATTGTTAATTTCTAGAATCTCATTTAAGTCTTCCTGTGCAAAAACTGACCAAAAAAATAGTCATTAAATAGGGAACACATTTCCAGTTCATTATCCGTCAGCTGTCCATTCCCAATTTTCAGAGGTCCTACTTTTTCCTTCACCTTCGTCCTATACACTTGAAAGAACCCCTTTGGATTAGTCTTTGATTCATTAGCAACTCTAATTTCATAGTCATGTTTAGCCTTTCTAATCCCCCCTTTTTACTTCTCTTTTAAGCTAAATATATTCGTCTCTCTCTTAAGGTTAACCTCTCCTCTTTTAATGCGCCTATAAATTCCCGTTTTCTCCCCTAATAGATGTTTTAGTCTCCTGTTAACCCATTTGCGATCGTTATTATTAGACCTAATTTCTCTCTTGGGAATGTATATACTCTGAGCATGTTGCACATTATTAAGAAAAAAAATCATAAACGCAGATCCCTTCATAATCATAAGTATGATCATCGTCAATAAAATCATTAGCTAGATAACCCCAATCGAGATTAGACAGGTGTTCCCTAAGTCCATTATAATCGGCAAAACGAAAATCAGGGACTTTTGCCGTATTATCATTATTCTAGTATTTCCAGTTAATGCTAAAAGTGATGGATTTGTGATCACTTGCGCCAAGCTCTTCGGTGATCTCCAGATTATTTAGAATGGGAGCGAGTACTGTGCCTTGTGGAACAGAGCTTTTTACCGTGGGTGCCTGGGACTTTACTCTGTTTACTATTACTCTTTGTGTTCCACTTGTCAGGAAGTTGTAGATCCATCTACCAACTTTTCCCGTTATTCCTTTATCCCACATTTTGTGTGCTATTACACCATGGGCACACTTGTCGAAAGCTTTTGCAAAGTTTGTGTATACTACATCTGTGTTTTGTTTATCCTCTTCAGCATCCAGGACCTTGTCATAGTGGTCCAGTAGTTGGGACAGGCAGGAGCGACCTGCTCTAAACCCGTGTTGCCTTGGGTTGTGTAATTGATGGGTATCTAGGTGGTTGGCTATCTTGCTTCTTAGAACCCTTTCAAAGATTTTTATGATATGGGATGTTAGTGCTATCGGTCTGTAGTTCTTTGCAATTGCTTTACTGCCACCTTTGTGGAGGGGGGCTATGTCTGTTGTTTTTAGTGTGTGTGGGATGGCCCCTGTGTCCATGCTCCCTCTCCATAAAATGCTGAAGGCACGCGATAGGGGCTTCTTGCAATTCTTGATGAACACGGAGTTCCACGAGTCTGGGCCTGGGGCAGAGTGCATGGGCATGTCATTAATTGTCTCTTCAACGTCTTGTGGAGATAGAATAATATCTGAGATTTTTGGATGACGGAATTTTGTGTTTCGTTCATAAACAATTCATTTGGATTTTCGACCCTTAGAGTGGGCAGTGGCTCGCTGAACACTGAGTCATATTGGGACTTTAGTATCTCACTCATTTCTTGGCTGTCATCTGTGTATGTCCCATCCCGCCTCAGCGGGGGCCCAATACTGGATGTTGTTGTTCCCTTAGATTTGGCATAAGAGAGGAAGTATTTTGTTTTTTTTCAATTTCCTTTATGGGTTTTAGTTCTTCCTGTGATTCTTGTCTCCTATAAGATTCCTTCGGTTTAATTGCGATATTTGCAATTTCATTGACTAGTGCCTCCCTTTGTATTTCATATATATTGACCCCACTCAGCAGCTCTGTGACTCTTCGCCTTCATCTGTATAGGGAACCTCTGTGACTCTTCGCCTTCGTCTGTATAGGGAACGTCTCTCTCTTCCTAGTTTACATCTTCTCTTTCTTTTTCTTAATAGAATGTGTCTTGAGCAGATCTCAAGAACTACAGAATTTATTTTTTCAAGGCAGATGTTCGGATCCGTGTTGTTTAGGATATATTCCCAGCTTGTTTCATTTAGGACATGGTTTACTTGATCCCATTGTATGTTTTTGTTATTGAAATTGAATTTCGTTAAGAGACCTTCATGACTGCTCACATTTTGCTGGTCCGGAGCCCTGTGCATACATGTCTGTACCTCACTGTTAGTGAAGATGCGGTCCAGCATATTTTCTAGTCTTGTAGGCTCTACTACTTGCTTGTTTAAGGTGAATTTGTTGCAGAGATTTAATAGTTCGTGTGTGTGAATTTTCATCTGAGCTGCCTCCTGGGGTGATCTCGGCTAATACATTGTTTGCTATACTCCACCATTTCATGTGTCTCAGGTTGAAATCTCCTAGTAGTAAGATGTTTGGGGCAGGAGTTGGAAGATTTTCCAGACATTGGTCAGTTTTCTCCAGCTGCTCCTGGAATTGCTGGTAAGTTGCATCTGGAGGGTTGTATACTACCACGATGACAAGGTTTTGGTTTTCGATCTTTACCGCCAAGACTTCAACTACATCATTTGAGGTGTTTAGTAGTTCTGTGCAAATGAACGACTCTGTGACATACAAGCCAACCCAGTCCCCTTGTTGCCTGTTTAGTCTGTCGCATCGGAATACCTTATAACCTGGGATCTGTTTCGTAGTCATAATGATCCTTTATGTGGGTCTCTGTGAATGCTGCAAACATTGCATTTGACTCCGTGAGCAGTCCCTTGATGTAAGGAATTTTGTTGTTTTTTGACGGCTTTAGACCCTGTAGGCTTGCAAAGACAAATGTCGTATTGGTGGAATTAAGGGGGGTTTTATTTGTTTTATTTGCTTTTATCTGTTGTTCTGGGGTACAGGCCAATGTCCGTGCCTCTGCTCCAGAAGTGTTTTCAGGTGGTGTAGAATTATTGTCATTTCTTGCCAGTCTTTTTTTCCCTTCTGGCCCTAAAAAACCTCTGTCCCTGGAGAGGTTGTGGGTCCTCTCTTTTGTTTCCCATAGTCTGGCTGGTCTGTGTCTTCCAGTCCCCTTTAGATGATGTGCCTGGCAGTATGGATTGTAGTATTTTCTTTCATGGATTGATGAGTGACACATTTCTGGGTGAAATAAGTTTCAAGAAGGGAAGTTGCACTCTCCTGTTGTCATGTGGGTGCAGCATTTTTTTGGGATGGTTAAAGGTGCATGTCCCACCTGTTTTACCAGATATACCGTGCCTGCAGATACATAGATTGTACTCCTGTTTGCTAGGATTTATTGTAGCTGCGTTTACTGCTGATGCATTTATTTTTCCTGTTTCCTCAATATTTTTTACCCCTGTATGGACATCAGTGCTTCCACCAGGTTTTGCTGGTAATGTGTCGACACTATTCCCTGAGGCATCATCCCATATTGATCCGTCTCCAGCAGTATCTCTATTTTGAACCTCTGTGCACTGAAAAAGGTTGTCTTCAGTGTCGTCCAGGACAACACCAGTATCCTCACGAGCACTATCTTCTACGACATCACTAGGACCCTCTGGAGTATTTTCCTCCTGGACAACACTAGCACCCTCAGCACTTTCCTCCAGGACAGCACTAGCACCCTCAGGAGCACTGTCCAAGACAGCCCCGTCCCTACCACCCATCTTTTTTTTCCCAGCTGTCATACCATGCTGACATGTCTTTCAAGAAGGATGGTTTATTGGTGTTCTTGTTTTTTAATATAGATGTCATTTCCTCATACAGGTGTATCTCGTTTGGGCAGACCCAAAAACATCTCTCTGAGTTTATGTCAAGTGTGGTCACTGGTTTAAAATCCCTGCATATACTATGGGACCATTGACCACAGAGATAGCAAGCAATCCAGGCCTGTCTTTGTCCCTTACCCTTTCTGCAGACTAAGCAGATCTTCATGGTGGTGGTCATCTTACAATACTAGACAACTCTCCTAGCTAGCTAGTCTATAATTCCCCGAAGTATTTAATTTTTTGTAACAGTTCTTCTGATTTGGCTTTATTTCCAACGAAACCATTTGAATCCGCCCCGATCCAGTGAATCTGGAAGAATCCAGTTGGTGGATCACTGTATATCTTTTTTCTAATAATCACCTTAACAGTAGATGTATCTGTATTGTAACTGTTTGTTGTAGTTGCTGTTTGAGTATTTGATAGGGCGCGTAGAGCCCCGTCAGTTAGTGAAACCAGTCAGAGGATACATTGTTATCAACGAATCCGTTTGAGTCCAGTCGTTGGATGAATCCCGGCAGATCTGGATTAGGCTCACTGGGTGATTTTGGACTAGCTCATGAAAAAGACTACTTGAAAAAATTCAATAGAGTAATATGTGTTCAGTTTGATATAGAAAGTATAATTTGCGTGTTTGGGCGCCAATGGCTTTAGTACATGAAGATTACTGGAGGAGTAATGATTTTCGTTGCGTATATAGAGACCGCTGCTAACTACACGTTTACCACACACTGTGTATTTATTTATTTGTTTATTTATTATTAATTTGGACATTATACATAGATGTACAAAGAAATACAGTGGTTAAGTGTAACATGTCAAAAGCCCCTTGTATGCAGAGCATTATGGGCAGCTTAAAATTAACTTAAAATTAACTAAGCAATGATATTTTGTTTTTATATTTTATTTAAAAGAAACATATACGGTGAAAAGCTCTGTTCCACAAGGCACAGTACTCGCTCCCATCTTGTTCCTCATCCTCATATCCGACATAGACAAGGATGTCAGCCACAGCACCGTGTCTTCCTTTGCAGATGACACCCGAATCTGCATGACAGTGTCTTCCATTGCAGACACTGCAAGGCTCCAGGCGGACATCAACCGAATCTTTCAGTGGGCTGCAGAAAACAATATGAAGTTCAACGATGAGAAATTTCAATTACTCAGATATGGTAAACACGAGGAAATTAAATCTTCATCAGAGTACAAAACAAATTCTGGCCACAAAATAGAGGGAAACACCAACGTCAAGGACCTGGGAGTGATCATGTCGGAGGATCTCACCTTCAAGAACCATAACATTGTATCAATCGCAGCTGCTAGAAAAATGACAGGATGGATAATGAGAACCTTCAAAACTAGGGAGGCCAAGCCCATGATGACACTCTTCAGGTCACTTGTTCTATCTAGGCTGGAATATTGCTGCACACTAACAGCACCTTTCAAGGCAGGTGAAATTGCTGACCTAGAAAATGTACAGAGAACCTTCACGGCGCGCATAACGGAGATAAAACACCTCAATTACTGGGAGCGCTTGAGGTTCCTAAACCTGTATTCCCTGGAATGCAGGCGGGAGAGATACATGATTATATACACCTGGAAAATCCTAGAGGGACTAGTACCGAACTTGCACACGAAAATCACTCACTACGAAAGCAAAAGACTTGGCAGACGATGCACCATCCCCCCAATGAAAAGCAGGGGTGTCACTAGCACGTTAAGAGACCATACAATAAGTGTCAGGGGCCCGAGACTGTTCAACTGCCTCCCAGCATACATAAGGGGGATTACCAACAGACCCCTGGCAGTCTTCAAGCTGGCACTGGACAAGCACCTAAAGTCAGTTCCTGACCAGCTGGGCTGTGGCTCGTACGTTGGTTTGCGTGCAGCCAGCAGTAACAGCCTGGTTGATCAGGCTCTGATCCACCAGGAGGCCTGGTCACAGACCGGGCCGCGGGGGCGTTGACCCCCGGAACTCTCTCCAGGTAAACTCCAGGTAAACATAATACATAAAAAGGAAAATCCCCAGGCGACAATTAACAGAACAAAACACCGTGACAGACAATGTCAGTACACACTCAAAAAACTAAATACAGTTTAACACATTAATATTACAAAATGCTACTGAATAAACCCAACCAGTTTATCGAAAAAAAAGCATACCGACTCCCAAACAAACAGTCGGAGTCATTATAAAACACGTAGGAGTAAGTCCTATAATCATTTATATAAGTATATATATATACACATGCATATATACACACACGTGCATGTGCACAAGTGTTCGTACAGAACAGACTGGATTATACTTGAAATAATGCGCAAATTGACTTGACACTAAATAAACTAAATATATATTACATCCAATAATAGAACTATACCTAAGACATTGGTTCCCACAAACACACCTACACACACACAAAGTTAATGTTGACGGTTAACATTCAATATATAATATGACCTACCATACAAATAGAAGGGTATATATAAACCCCATAAAATACTTATATATTCTCGTACAGAGCTCATAATGTACGGATTTACATGCATACAAACAAAGTATCAAATATGCCAATCATGGTACCACATCCTCACGTTTTGTAGGCCCACCGGCCTACTAAACCAACCTAAACCAAATAGAACCAATCTACCTGCATATCCCAGGACTAGTTACACATCACGATCGAAACTGTGACAATTATAGGTCTGCACACAATGCAATGAGCAGCCATAAGTGCAGAGCCATACAAAGTCATGTACATTCATGTCACACCTCCACAAGAACGTTACACTTAATACCCCGATACCTACAACAAACCTCTAGAAAAACGAGGAAGCTTCCGGCACCTACCAAGGACAGATGCACACCAGAAAAGGATTATGCCTTACCATCCCCTGACATACACCCCAATACATGCCCAATAAACCGGCATACAACCTTCCGACGGCTCCCTGCAAAAAACATTACCCACATCAAACACCTTGCAAACCAGTCAACCTTCCTCATCAAGCATCCAATCACTCCAAGAGGACACACCACTGAAGAGACCATCCCCTTGTCTCCTCACCCCGTCACCAAGCGGAGTAAACGTTCAACAGTAAGTCCACGATATCCCTCCGGAGAACTAGTTACCCACCGTCCCCCATATAATTGTTTGTTCCTACACGCTGTCCTATAAAAACACGCTGCCAACGCTTTTATCCTAATGTTTCCCTCCACCTCCTTCATCCCCCAAGAGACATACAAGTAATCAACTATTACGTATCTGATAGCCCTCCCCACCACGTTGGGCACCCCTTCCATATCTAACATTAAAGCCCTAAGGGGTGATATCTGACCCCCCAATAAAAGGAAAACTCTCTTCAACCACAATCTTACCACCTCCAAAGCAGAACAAAAATATACTACATGGAAAGCAGTTTCAACTTCCCCACAAAAACCGCATGACGCCTCTCTCACAAAACCCATTTGTCTTAGCACCTCCTTCGATGCTAACGTCCCCATAAGAAATCTATATACTAATTTCCTCACTCTTGCCTGTATTCTTAGTTTACTAAATTCCACCCATATCACTCGCCAATCATGTGGGATACACTGCCATCCCCTGCAGTGATTCCTGACGACGACTCACTCCCACCAACCGTTTTACCTTGAGTTTTTTAACATTGTGAACTTTTATCATAAACCTCAACATATCTTCACACTCCACTAAGTCCCTACCACTCCACCATTTGCGGACATCCCCCATCACCTCCCCCACTCGAAGACCCCTTTGCCCCCCCCCTGCCCGAATATACCTCTGCTTAACATATAGCGCCTTCACCCTAGATCCTATTGCCATCAATCCCAATCCTCCCTGTCTTACCGCAGTCATTACCACATCTTTGCCCAACCACGCCCTCCCAAAACCCCACACATACCTTAATACTATCCTTTGTAATTCCATAATATCCTGACTTCCTAAGGGATAAATTTCCGCCACTCCCCACACCTTACTATAAATTAGCGTATTTACCACCACAACCCTTTGATGCAAGGTTACGTCCCCGGCCCGGAAACTCCTAAGCCTACTCAAAGCTCTGTCCAATACCATTTCTGAATTAACCCTCCTGCTCTCCTGTGCATCTGCCAAATACAAAATCCCACAAATCTTGAGCCTTTCTACAGTTATCCAGCCAAACTCCTCTCACAAGGTCCTGCCTACCCAAGCGCCTACCTCCAGCAGCCGTGATTTCTGCTTATTAACTCTCATCCCAGTAGCATTCCCAAAAATCTCAAGTACCCTTCCCACTTTACTTAAATCTTCTATCTCATTAAGTAAAACATTTGTATCATCTACATAACCCACAATATTCCCACTAAAGCCTCCACTCTCCCCCATCCTTCCCGTCCCACCATCAACCAGAACATAGAAAGGATTCTGCATACATGCAAAGAGTATTTGGGAGAGCGGACACCCCTGCCTCAAACCCCTCCCCATGCTTACAGGACTACCCAACCTACCATTTACCTGTACTCTCATCGATGCATCAGCATATAATGTCCTCACCCATAACACCACCCTCCCTCCAAAACCCATTCTCACCATACTCTCAAGCAAAAAATCCCTATCCACGTAATCATAAGCTTTCTCCCAATCCAGACCTAGAATACCGCCCTTACTACTACCCTCGAGGAAATCCCTAATCCGTCCATGACCTACCAGTATACTCCTGCCCGGAATTCCAAACTGTTCCCCATGTATCACTGACCCCATGACCTTCTTCAGTCTATTTCCTAAGATTTTCGCAAAAACCTTGTAATCTGCACACATCAGAGATATTGCTCGATAAGCACTCAAAACTCTTCCCCCCCTCCTCTGCTTTGGCACCAAAACTATGACACCCGTGCTTTGCGATTTGCCCAACTTCCCACTAGTTAACATATGATTCAATACCCCAACAAAGCAAAGCATACACCTCCAATGTGCTCTATAAAAATCATTTGGTATACCGTCTATCCCCGGTGTTTTACCGGTACTCATCCCTAAAACTGCCTCTTCCGCCTCAGCCTCACTTATACCACCCTCCAACCCCACTCTATCCTGCTCACTTAAAACACTATGGAACCCCCTCCAAAAATTTCTTCCCAGGAACCCTCCCCTCCCCTCCTACTCCATTTCTCCATAAACCAACTATCAGCATAGAGACTCATAATTTTCGTGTTGGATAGGACCCGACCCTCTGGGTACCCTCCCAACCCAGGGCTTGTCTCCAATTGTAGTATGGTGGTTACCGTCTGACGGTCTAGAAATTTACGTAAAACAAACCCGGACGGCTTATCACCCCACAATACATCCTCTAACCCCGCCCTAACCTTGATTGCATCAAACCTGTCATTGTGTACTTCAGCTTTTCTACTCCGAAGACTATCCATGTCATCCCTCCTACCACCTCCCCCATCATAACAGTCTTGCAACTGTCACTCCAGATAATTTTGCAACTCAAAATGCCACCTCACCACTTCTCGTCCTCTAACCTTAAAAAAATGTGCTATCTCAGGCTTGGCCTACATTTCCCACCAATCTAACAGATCTATCTCCCTATCCCTAGCCTCCCAAAAATGTAACCACCAATCACTGAAAAAAGGCCCCTCCCCCTCCTCCTTAAGAAGCCTTACATTTAATTTCCAGTACCGAGAATAAATACGCACCACTCCATCCCACATCAGATCTGCAATTACCGCCCTGTGATCAGAAAACCCCACATCGAAGGCTCTCACCCTCACCACATCTATACCCTGCTTAACATAGATTCTGTCTAATCGTGCCTCATATCCCCTATGGACGAACGTATGCTCCACTAGGTATGCCCCCCTCCCCACAACATCAACAATCCCAATATCCCGCAATACATCCCTCAGAACACTCAACACACAACCCGCCCCTCTCGATTCGACATCACCACTCTGTATCACACAATTCCAATCACCTCCTATTACTGTTATAGCAGGTAAACCTCTCAAGTGATACAGCAATACCTCCCTGACAAAATCTACTTTTACCCTGGTATTGCTAGTTGCTGGCATGTAAACACCTACGAAACTTGCCCAACTCTCACCCCAGACACCATCCACCCTCACTACCCTCCCACCCACCCCTCTTCCCAACCCATGACACATAAGGGGCTGGTCTCCTTTACCGCTACCTGCTACCCCACCTTCCAATTGCAAACCACTGCTAACATACATCCGATATCCTTTCAACCTCAACTCACTTCCAGCCCTGTGATTATGCTTTTGCAAAAAACAAATGTCGACATCAAACCTCCATAAAAACCACACCAACCAAACTTTCTTGACCTCTGTCTTAAGGCCATTAACATTAAGTGTGACACATCTGAAAGTTTTAGAAGGGGTGGCTTTCCCCTATGCCGCTGGGATTTACTCACTGCACCTTTCACATTACATGTACCTTTGTCACTCGTTTTTTCCTGTGCATTCACCTCTCCCTCCCCCTCTCCCACTGTGCAACTCAGGCTCGCCTCTACCACTATGAGCCATCGGCTCCACTACACCTGCCCATGACTTCTTCCCCGGCCTCTGCCCCGGGGTGATGACCTCGTCTATCTCTGACGCAGCAGTTCTTTTCCTAGAACTTCTGCTTACACACATATCACCATCAGTCGAATCCTCCTGATGTACCTCCACGACCACCACATGCTCCAGTCCTTTCTTACTCAAGGCTTTCTCCACGTGTTGTTGTCCCTCCAGCGCTCCATCCTCACATAAACTGAGAACACCTTCTGCACAGGGCTCCTCCCCATCCAAAAAATCCTTGATCACATCCGCCAATAAACCATCCTGGGTCGTAGCTTCCTGAACTGAAGACTCCTGAGGTGTCACCTGCATCTCCCCCGACGCCCCTGGGAGAGTGACACACGTCTCCGCCGCCGCCACCTCCCTTTCGACCTCCTCGCTCCAGAAGTCAGTCCTCCGTCCTCCCGAAGCACCAGAGCTAGGCACCAAATCGCACGGCTGCGGAATCACAAATGGAGGCCCCAGAACTCGAGGAGCCTGCCTCCTAGGACACTGGGCTGCCATGTGCTCATAGGAGCTACACAAACGACATGTTTTCCTCTGACCAGCATAGTACACAAAAAACTGTGTCCTATACCGGTCATCGTAACATAGGATGGTATAGGCCTTGTTAAAGATATTTTGAGGGTGCAAGAACCCTCCTGCAGCCCTTCATACAGACCATCCCTCCACACTCCCATGGTTGCAGAATGCACTGTCCCATAACTGCTGAAAAACTCCTGTAGATCATACGCCATAGCCTCGAAGGATACATTTCGTACCTTCATCCATGTAAAGTACTTAGAGACGTCATGTAAAACGACATCCACTGCTGAATTCACACTCACGTGTTGTTCCTGGTAATTCTCGACGATTCTTGTGTAGAAGCCGGCTCGTACAAATTTCACAAAGATTCTTGTCAAACCATTCAGAGCGATGCCATACAATTCCTCATTGGGAATACCATATGCATCCCTGATGATGCCAGGGAGAAGGACGTTCATCGTAGCACCACTTAATATACCACGAACCAGCTTAATGCAGACAGTATTTATCCTCCGTCCTGTACGTTCCGCCATTTTGGTGTCCAAGTGAAAACAGGTAAACTGCGCAAAAACCAACTCAATCAGGAGCGTCTGCGCAGCACGTCCACACGGCCCGAAAGAGATGAGGACAATGAAAGCAATGATATATTCAGTGGTAAAAATTAATAGTAAGCAAATAACAATTAAGCACAAATGAGTATGTCAAAGACAGGTCATATGGTCATTTACTGAGTTGCTGAGCATTCAGTAGAATTGAGTATTCTGTTAGGTAATGTAATTAAAAAAAAAGTTTGATTGGGTCACAGGTTAAACATTTATGAGATACAATTATTCAGTATTTATTTAGTTGTGGTTGAGTAAGTGATTTTTAAGAAGAGACTTGAATTGATAGACAGTGTTTCTTTTATATTCACAGGTAATGAATTCCAGATTTTTGGGCCTTTTATGTGCATTGAGTTTTTACATAGTGTGAGATGGACACGAGGAACATCAAAGAGTGATCTGTGCCTTGTGTTATGGCCATGTGTTTATGATCTTGTGTTCTGTTGAGGTACTAAAAACTATACACTGTTTATCACATATCTACAAAACTGTACACCTTTCGTATTTCCTGGAGATTTTGCACCTCTTCGTATTTCAACAGTAATGTTTTACTCCCTGGTATCAGTAATTATAAGTCAGGTACACTAGCAGACCTGCGTGGGACGTTCTGACGACTGCTGACAACTGTTTACAACATGAACTGTCTCTTGGGCCAAACATTTAAGTTTTAAATTTCACCTTATCATTTATTATCCATATATTAGGGTACCACTGTGGTACACACTACAACACTATGTATAACACACTATTATCAGGGAGACTGTCTTTCCTCTGATAAAAAGTTCTAATATTATTTTCACTGGCATCCTAGGCCTAAGTTCCCCTCTGAGAGTATGGTTATGCTGCGTTATTGTACACTCATTCTTTTTTTCTTTTTTGACTCGGTAGATATTATTTTCTGCAATATTGGTTACAAGCGCTGGAGGGATATATCTTATAAGTTCACTGGCACAGTTTAAAGTTCCAGCACGCAAGAGAGATCGTGAAAAACACGAAAGAACACGGTGGCACTGCGGCACGGCGCACGACTCATTAACATCTAATATATGTTGGTAGCATTACTTACAATATTTACCTGGAGTTACCTGGAGAGAGTTCCGGGGGTCAACGCCCCCGCGGCCCGGTCTGTGACCAGGCCTCCTGGTGGATCAGAGCCTGATCAACCAGGCTGTTGCTGCTGGCTGCACGCAAACCAACGTACGAGCCACAGCCCGGCTGGTCAGGAACCGACTTTAGGTGCTTGTCCAGTGCCAGCTTGAAGACTGCCAGGGGTCTGTTGGTAATCCCCCTTATGCATGCTGGGAGGCAGTTGAACAGTCTCGGGCCCCTGACACTTATTGTATGGTCTCTTAACGTGTTAGTGACACCCCTGCTTTTCATTGGGGGGATGTTGCATCGTCTGCCAAGTCTTTTGCTTTCGTAGTGAGTGATTTTCGTGTGCAAGTTCGGTACTAGTCCCTCTAGGATTTTCCAGGTGTATATAATCATGTATCTCTCCCGCCTGCGTTCCAGGGAATACAGGTTCAGGAACCTCAAGCGCTCCCAGTAATTGAGGTGTTTTATCTCCGTTATGTGCACCGTGAAGGTTCTCTGTACATTTTCTAGGTCAGCAATTTCACCTGCCTTGAAAGGTGCTGTTAGTGTGCAGCAATATTCCAGCCTAGATAGAACAAGTGACCTGAAGAGTGTCATCATGGGCTTGGCCTCCCTAGTTTTGAAGGTTCTCATTATCCATCCTGTCATTTTTCTAGCAGATGCGATTGATACAATGTTATGGTCCTTGAAGGTGAGATCCTCCGACATGATCACTCCCAGGTCTTTGACGTTGGTGTTTCGCTCTATTTTGTGGCCAGAATTTGTTTTGTACTCTGATGAAGATTTAATTTCCTCGTGTTTACCATATCTGAGTAATTGAAATTTCTCATCGTTGAACTTCATATTGTTTTCTGCAGCCCACTGCAAGATTCGGTTGATGTCCGCCTGGAGCCTTGCAGCGTCTGCAATGGAAGACACTGTCATGCAGATTCGGGTGTCATCTGCAAAGGAAGACACGGTGCTGTGGCTGACATCCTTGTCTATGTCGGATATGAGGATGAGGAACAAGATGGGAGCGAGTACTGTGCCTTGTGGAACAGAGCTTTTCACCGTAGCTGCGTCTGACTTTACTCTGTTGACGACTACTCTCTGTGTTCTGTTAGTGAGGAAATTATAGATCCATCGACCGACTTTTCCTGTTATCCCTTTAGCACGCATTTTGTGCGCTATTACGCCATGGTCACACTTGTCGAAGGCTTTTGCAAAGTCTGTATATATTACATCAGCATTCTTTTTATCTTCTAGTGCATTTAGGACCTTGTCGTAGTGATCCAATAGTTGAGACAGACAGGAGCGACCTGTTCTAAACCCATGTTGCCCTGGGTTGTGTAACTGATGGGTTTCTAGATGGGTGGTGATCTTGCTTCCTAGGACCCTTTCAAAGATTTTTATGATATGCGATGTTAGTGCTATTGGTCTGTACTTCTTTGCTGTTGCTTTACTGCCCCCTTTGTGGAGTGGGGCTATGTCTGTTGTTTTTAGTAACTGTGGGACGACCCCCGTGTCCATGCTCCCTCTCCATAGGATGGAAAAGGCTCGTGATAGGGGCTTCTTGCAGTTCTTGATGAACACGGAGTTCCATGAGTCTGGCCCTGGGGCAGAGTGCATGGGCATGTCATTTATCGCCTGTTCGAAGTCATTTGGCGCCAGGATAACATCGGATAGGCTTGTGTTAACCAAATTTTGTGGCTCTCTCATAAAAAATTCGTTTTGATCTTCGACTCTCAGTCTGGTTAGCGGCTTGCTAAAAACTGAGTCATATTGGGACTTGAGTAGCTCACTCATTTCCTTGCTGTCATCTGTGTAGGACCCATCTTGTTTAAGTAGGGGCCCAATACTGGATGTTGTTCTCGACTTTGATTTGGCATAGGAGAAGAAATACTTTGGGTTTTCATTTCGATTCACTCATTGTGTATGGTAGGGGCTTTGTTGTTCTCGACTTTGTTTGGCTTACCCGATTTCATTTATGATTCTTCCCGCGATTACTGACTCCTATAAGATTCCTTTAGCTTGAGTTCGATGCTTGCTATTTCTCTGACCAGTGTCTCCCTACGCATTTCAGATATATTGACCTCTTTTAGCCGCTCTGTTATTCTTTTCCGTCGCCTGTAAAGGGAGCGCCTGTCTCTTTCTATTTTACATCTACTCCTCCTTTTTCTTAGAGGAATAAGCCTTGTGCATACATCGAGTGCCACCAAGTTAATCTGTTCTAGGCATACGTTGGGGTCTGTGTTGCTTAGTATATCTTCCCAGCTTATATCGGTTAGGACTTGGTTTACTTGGTCCCACTTTATGTTTTTGTTATTGAAGTTGAATTTGGTGAATGCTCCCTCGTGACTAGTCTCATTATGTCGGTCTGGGGCTCCACGCATACATGTCTGAACCTCAATTATGTTGTGATCTGAGTATATTGTTTTTGATATGGTGACATTTCTTATCAGATCATCATTGTTAGTGAAGATGAGGTCTAGTGTATTCTCCAGTCTAGTAGGCTCTATTATTTGCTGGTTTAAATTGATTTTTGTGCAGAGATTTAAAAGCTCGTGTGAGTGTGAGTTTTCTTCAGAGCTGCCTCCTGGTGTTATTACTGCAACAATATTATTTGCTATATTCCTCCATTTTAGGTGCCTTAAGTTGAAATCCCCCAGGAGCAAGATGTTGGGTGCAGGAGCTGGAAGATTTTCCAGACAGTGGTCAATTTTTAACAGCTGTTCCTGGAATTGCTGGGATGTTGCATCCGGAGGCTTGTAGACTACCACAATGACTAGGTTTTGGTTCTCGACCTTTACTGCTAAAACTTCCACTACATCATTTGAGGCATTTAGCAGTTCTGTGCAAACAAGTGACTCTGCAATGTACAGGCCAAACCCCCCTTTTGCCTGTTCACTCTGTCACATCTGTATAGGTTGTAACCT
This sequence comes from Cherax quadricarinatus, assembly GCF_038502225.1. NCBI lineage: Eukaryota > Metazoa > Arthropoda > Malacostraca > Decapoda > Parastacidae > Cherax > Cherax quadricarinatus. Next base: position 44,279,341 of record NC_091299.1, on the reverse strand, counting down.
GGGATCCATATTTCGTTCTCCAAGTGATCCTTTATGTGGGTCTCAGTGAAAGCCGCGAACATTGCCTTTGCCTCTGCAAGCAGTCCACGGATGAAAGGTATTTTGTTGTTTGTTGCTGTATATTTGCGAAGAAGAATGTCATCGGACTGGTGGTATTGTTGGTACTGGGGGGGGATTTTTTTTCCAGCATTAGTATCTGTATCTGTTGGTTTGGAGTGGATGCCATCGACTGTGGTTTCACTCCAGAAATGACTGGATTTGGTGTACGATTTCTGCCATTTCCTGCCAGTTTTTTTTCCTTCCTGGCACTAAAAAACCTCTCCCTCTCCCTGTAGAGGGTACTTCTCTCCCAACCCACGATGTCAGCGATGGCACTGCAGGGAGTGCCGAGCTCACAGGAACTTCCACTACAGGGACAGCATCGTGGAGTTCGACCGCGAGGTAGCTGTCAGGTGTGCCACAGGCAGTGTGTACTCAGTTCCTCAAGCTTCAACATCCGTGCACACGAGGGCCTGGGATCTTCAGTCAACTTGGCGTCCACCAGGACGCTGACATGTCCCTAGTACAGCTCTCCATCGGGCTGCTAACGGAGTCACTGGCTTCTTGGACCTCTTGGGGAGGGTCGATGGTGCTCGTGCAAGCAGCAGATCCCGGTGCAACTTGCTGCTGTTTGCAATGGCTGTCTGCCGAGGAGAGACAGGCACCTAGCAACATCTGTTGGGGCAATGGATGAATTCCCTACTATGTTTGTTAACTGCTCATTACTCTGTAATTTGTCTATGATTGTAATCATGTCATAACGTGTTTATCATTCATTACCTTTGAAACTTGTCATGATTGTGACCAGCTCTACCTGGAGCTCATTACCTTTGTAAATTCTCATGATTAATGTGTTTATGATTCATTACCTTTGCAATTATTCATGAGTGTGACCAGCTCAACCTGGAGCTCATTACCTTTGTAACTTGGTCATGATTATGACCAGATCTAGTTCATTACCTTTGTAACTTGCTCAGCTATCAAAACTTTGGAGTCCAGTCCCTGGACCAATTATGTACCTCTGTAATCTTTTGACTACCGCCCACAGGATGGGTATGGGGTGCATAATAAACATATTAAACTTAAACTAACCTCTTGAGTGGCTGTGGCTACCCAGGTTTTCCCATGGTCTGGATGTTTTGTATCTTTTTGTACCCTTTAGATGGTGTGCCTGGCAATTTAAGTTATAGCACAGTCTTTCCTGTACTGAAGAGGTACACATTTCAGGGTGAAAAAGCTTACAGGAAGGGAGTTTGCATTTTCCTGTTGTCATATGGGCATGGCATTTTCTAGGGTGGTCATAGTTGCACGTCCCATCTGTTTTTCCAGATTTCCCATGTCTGCAGATACCAAGTGCATAGTATGTGCACAGGCTTGGTTTCCGTTTGCCTTGGGTTTCTGTGACTGTATTCCCTGTTGGTGCATGTTTCCCTGTCTTATTCCTATCCTCCCTAGCACCAACAATGGAGCTCCCACCAGTTGTTTTTGGTAATATATCCTCACTATAGCTAGTGGAGTCCTCTTGTTTGCTATTTCCTGTGGTATTTCTAGTTTGCAACATTGGTTTTATCTTATCTTTGACTACACTTGTTTCCCCACTACGGCTCCTGTCCCCTATGAGGTCATTTATATGTATTCCTTTCTGCGTATAGTTCCCGACTACCTAGACAAAATCTCCAGCTTCACCATTACTGTCTCCCAGGACAGCACCTCCAGCTTCACCATTACTGTCTCCCAGGACAGCACCTCCAGCTTCACCATTACTGTCTCCCAGGACAGCACCTCCAGCTTCACCATTACTGTCTCCCAGGACAGCACCTCCAGCTTCACCATTACTGTCTCCCAGGACAGCACCTCCAGCTTCACCATTACTGTCTCCCAGGACAGCACTATCAGCCCCACATTTACTGACTACCAGGACATCACCTCCAGCCTTACAGTTTCTGACTACATGGCCAGTATCAAGGGCAGTACCATTCAGCCCAGACTTTTTATGTTCCCATCTGTTGTAGAAAGCTTCCAGATTGTCTATGAAAGCAGCTTTGATGTTGTCCTCTTTTAATACCCTTGTGATTTTAGTCCACAGATTTTCCTCATTTGGGCATACCCAAAAACACTTCCCTGTTTTAATACTGCTTGTAGCTAGTTCTTGGATACCTGCACAAGGGGCGTGACACCAATTTCCACAAAAATGACAATTTATCCATGTGGAAGCCCGTTTGTTTGATTGACTGCAGACTATACAGAGCTTCATAATGATTTGAGTGGTTGATTTACTGTAATTCTACTAGCAACCTCTTGAATACTTTATTAATAACCTCCTTAAATGAAGCTCTAGCTATTTGTATTTCTATTTCTAACTAATTGGACAACTTACCGTGTACATTCCTGATTTATATTTATTGTTTGTGTTTGATAAGGGCGCCTACAACCCCATCCGTTTACAGTCTGCTTTATTGTCCAACGAAACCGTTTGAAACCAGTCAAGGGTTCGGACCAGTCAAGGGTTCGGACCAGTCGAGGGTTCGGACCAGTCGAGGGTTCGATCTGATCTGATCAGGGGTCACTTATTTAAAACATACTAGTCGGTGATTTGGGCTAACACATGAAGGATCTACTTGAAATTATCTACCCGAGTAATATGTGATTTGATTGATACAAAAGTATAACTTGCGTGTTGAAGAAACCGGTGATTTCTGGCAGCTCCTACAGTGACGAACGGTCGAGCCTCAACCCTTGTTTATCAATTGCTGTATCTAGCTTTTCTAGTTTTTTTTTTGTCTCCACCACAATAAATGCTATATTATCACTATAGTTGACTGGTGGAAATTTTGGAGAAAGGACGTTTTTTCTGTAGTAATAATTGCTTCTCGTTGTGTATATTGCGACCGCTGGTAACTACAGGTTATATGAAATTCACAGTATACGTCTGGTATTTCAAGAAAAAAGAAACTAATAAAAGTCACTCCACTCCACTAAGTACCATTATAATACTGGTTAGTTGCTACTACAACACTGTATTCTGCTATTCACTGGTATCACTAGATTATATGCGAGTACACTAGCAAGCCAGGAAGATTATTAAAACAGCTGACCTGTGGTAAGATTCTGGCGACTTCTGGCACCTGCCTCTATAGGCTTATCACTTCATTTACAAATTCACCTGTTTTCAAATGACACTTTAGCCTTTATCATCTATATACTAGGGAGCCACTGTAGTGTACACTATACACTATGTATACACAATGTTATCAGGGAGACTTTCTTTCCTCTGACAAAGAAAAGTTCTATTATTATTATTTTGCACACGAAACACAGGCCTATGATTCCCACTCTGGCAGTAAACTCTGCTAGGTAGTGCACACTAATTCTCCTTTTTTGACTCAGTATATAATGTTTTCCGCCCAAGATTGGTTCCAGGCGCTAGAGGGATGTATCGTATAGGATTGATGGCACAAATTAAAGTTCTAGCACGTAAGAGCAACCGTGTAAACACGAGAAAACCCGGAGCACAACGAGGCACGCGGCACTGCTCCACGAGCGAAACGCAAAGTAAAAAGACACAAGTACAACTAATGTGACATTTTTTTTTTTTTTTTTTTTTTTTGCACTTGTGTCCTTTTACTTTACATAATTTATATTAATGACCTTGATAAAGGAATTACAAGTGACATGAGCAAATTTGCTGATGATACAAAAATAGGTAGTATGATTCATTCTGAGGAGGATACCAATGAACTCAGGAGAATTTGGACAAATTAATGTCTTGGTCTGGAAAATGGCAGATGAAGTTCATTGTGGATAAGTGTGAGGTAATAGTCCTTGGTAATGAAAATAATCCTCGAAGCTATAATCTAGGTGAAGTGGAGCTTGATCATGACTTGGGAGTCATGGTAAGCAGAAATCTAAAGCCAAGACAGCAGTGCCTTAGTGTGCGCAACAAGGCTAACAGATTACTTGGATTTATTTCAAGAAGTATAAGTAACAGAAGTCCAAAAGTTATTTTACAGCTCTATACATCACTAGTGAGGCCTCATTTAGATTATTCTGCTCAGTTTTAGTCCCCTTACTACAGGATGGATATAGACTCATTAGAGAACATAGAGAGAAGAATGACTAAAATGATTTACTGTTTAAGGAATCTCCCGTATGAAGATAGACTTAGAGCCTTGAATCTCTACTCTCTGGAGAGACGTAGAATGAGGAGAGATATCATCGAGGTGTATAAGTGGATCGTTCAAACTGTTGCATAAAAACAGGTATAAAGTCTCAAACAAGGAAAGCCTTGTTAATAATTTAGAAATTACAGAGAAACTCGGTGCAAGCGACCACAAATCAATTACCTTTAAAGCATTGAATGGAAGTATGACAGTAGGAACAACACAGTAACAGTCCCAGATTTTCGTTTAGCAGATTACAATGGGCTTAGAGAACACTTATCATCTGTTGACTGGGGTAACGAAGAGAGCTATCAATATGAGAGTTTTCTGAGTACTGTACATGCTGCTCAAAAAACATTTATCCCGTATAAAGAAATTAGATTGAATAAAAATGACCCAAAACGGATGAATAATAGGTTCAACTATCTTTTAGGGCAAAAGAAAGGAATTTATAGGCGCATCAGAAAAGGTGAAGGTCATCTTATGAATTAATATATTGACATTAAGAGGGACGGTAAAAAGGGAATAAGAAAAGGTAAACGGGACTACGAAATTAAAGTTACTAGGGATCTGAAAACTAACCCAAAAGGTTTTTTCCAGATTTATTGAACAAAAGTAACAAAAATAACTCTTGGCATCTCACTGACAAGGAGAATGAAATGTGCTCGATTCTTAACAATTATTTTCTCTTGATTTTCACTCAGGAAGACACTAACAATATCCCAGTAGTTAATTTTTGTAGTGGGCCTGATGATGATAAATTAAGTAAAATCATAGTCACTAGCGAAATGGTTAAGAAACAAATAGTCCGACTGAAGCAAAATAAGTCGCAGGGACCTGATGAACTTTTCTCAAGGGTTCTTAAAGAGTGTAAAAAGGAACTTTGTGAACCATTAACTAATATTTTTAATATTTCTCTTCAAACAGGTGTAGTGTCTGATATGTGGAAGATGGCTAATGTAATTCCTATTTTTAAAACAGGGGACAAGTCGTTACCGTCAAATTACCGCCCAGTAAGCCTGACCTCAATTGTAGGCAAATTACTAGAGTCAATTATAACTGGTATTATAAGATGCAATCTGAATAAGCATAATTTTATTAATTAATGATACTCAGCATGGATTCGCGGGGCCGTTCCTGCCTTACTAATTTATCAACTTTCTTCAGTAAAAGTATTCGATATTGTTTATTTAGATTTTAGTAAGGCTTTTGACAGAGTACCACACCAGAGACTGTTAAAGAAAGTGGCAGCTCATGGCACTTGGGAAAAAGTGCTGTCATGGATCGAGTCATGGCTCACCAATAGGAAGCAGTGTGCTTATAAATGGGGTTAAATCCGAGTGGGGATCTGTAACAAGTGGCGTTCCACAGGGATCAGTCTTGGGCCCGTTGTTGTTTATAATGTACATGTATATAAATGACCTTGATGAGGGAATTACAAGTGATATGAGCAAATTCGTCGATGACACAAAGATAGGTAGAATAATTGATTCAAACGTAGATGTCACGGAACTTCAGGAGGATTTAGATAAACTCAATTCGGGGTCAGAAAAGTGGCAGAAGCAGTTCATTGTAGATAAATGCAAGTTTCTGAAGCTCGGGAGTGTCCATAACCCTAACACATATAAGTTAAATAACGTAGAACTTAGCCATACAGATTGTGAAAAAGACTCGTGGGTTATGGTAAGCAGCAACCCGCTTTTTATGCAAAAATTTAAACGATCTCGGGCATAGAGTGCCACCCCACCCCCCTTTCCAATTCTTCTGTCTACTTGGAACAATTTAAAACCCTAAACGTGACATTCAGCAGGCATGTCCCGATTTTTCATATTAAACCACGTCTCAGTTATGGCAAAAGTATCAATGTTACCTGCACTTGCAACTAATCTCAGTTCGAAACGAAGGGTGTCTTATATAGCAGATGTACTATATTCAAGTGATTTACTCGAGTAACATGGGTCAGTTGGCTTACTGCATTGCATCTTAACTCACGTTTCATTGTTCTCAATCCAGAACTCTATTCTAGAATCGAGTTTTATAAAAAGAAATAGTGTTGATCACAATTTGTATAATTATTCACGACATTATTCATTCATAATAAATATAATTTTTGAGAATTTTAAACTGTGTTGGCAAACCATTTCAGCTTGATATGATATGTCACTCTTTATTTGACACAGTCTAGTGCTGTATACAAAGAAACGTGAGAGTGGGCATGTAGGGAGATGCACTGCAGGAGGCCTCTGGGACGTGCTCCATGGGACTTGCAGCTGAATTTGGTGCATCTGTGATATATACAGTAAGATGGCCCTTCTATCACTGACACTGCTATTCCTTTACAATGTGAAAGAGAAAGATTACAAAATTTCTGAAACATTAGCATACATGATACTCAACCAGGCAAAGCACCACCTACCCATAACACAGGAGTCACGTGATCACATTGTCTCCCTGTCCTCATCCCAATGTGGCATTCTTCAGGTCACCATGCGTCACTCACACCTCACTCTCTGCCTATGTATAATGTCTTTTAATCTCTGTATGTTAGAAGTGATCAAGGTCCCACGACAGAAACCTGCCCTCTCAATTATTATATTCTTTCTTCTACTAGTGGACTACACCTCACCTTCTGACAGTAAGTCTCCATACTGTCGCTTCACTTTTACATTTTTCCAGATTATGGAACAAAACTCTTCTCCAGGCTGAGGGACTGACCACCTCAGAACTGCATCTTCAAGGATGATGGACTGATTACATCGTTTTCACATCTCTACTACATCTACAAACTCCTCTGTGCTCGACTGAAGAAACCTACAGTGTAGGCAAAAGATGCCTGACTGTTGCACATGTGTCATACTTATCAATATGTTTGCATAGTATGTAATTTTCATATTGTATTTAATTTTTGCTTATTTTTTTTTCCATATCAGATTCTGTTAACATCATTCACTGTGATTAAATTCCATAATGAGGTGTATTTGTGCAATGTGCAACGTAATGTTAAAATAACAAATAAAAGAAAGCAAGAAAGTCTAAATTATCGAAAGAGAAAACATTTATTTAAAACAAAACTGTTTGTATTTTGAGTCAGAAAGTTTATATCTTTTAAATGAGGAACAGAAATATGGACGCGCTTCAACAGATGTATACGAACAGTTGAACATCAAAGTTTGTTTATCTTAGCCGCATCGGTTCATCGAACTCAGGTATAATCATACGTGCCCTGCACTCATGGTGTGACATGTGCCTCAATAGATGGGAAGATATCTTGAGCACAGGCTTCTTGTACATCATCAGAACAAAAACTAACAACTATTTCACTGATTTAAGTAATAACAGATGCATTGCAGTACAAAAGGAAAAAGCAAGTCCCCCTAAACTGCTGAAGTTTCTCTGATCTTCAAGAACATTAAAGGGGAGATGTGAACACACATACTTCCCCAAGAAAAATGTTCAAATATCACTTGTAGTTTTCCCTTCCCAACAAGACTGAAGTTGTGTTGCAATAAATTCTGTAAACATAATGCGAAACCTTTTTGTAAATGGTTCTTTTAGATAGCGAGGCGAGTCTAAGCTTGAAGATAAGGAAGGAATAGAAAGTTGAAGGATAGTAACCCAGGCAGGGACACGGTGTTAACGTCACACCAGTGATACACCTACCACACCTGTGATGCACCTGTCACCTGTGATACACCTGTGGTACACCCGTCACACCTGTGATATACCTGTCGCACCTCTGATATACCTGTCACATTGTGTGTAATTCATCCAACACTTGTTGGTATATCCCTTGTTGGTGTATCCAACTATTTTGTCTTCCCAGTGTCCCTTCAGCCTCCACTGTAAATACTTCCTGAAATCTCATGTTGAGCTCCTCACATACTTCTTGGTCATTTCTTGTGATCTCACTTTCATTCCTAAACCTGATTACCTGGTCTTTGACTGTTGTCTTCCTCCTGATGTGGCTATACAGCAGTTTCGGGTCAGACTTGACTTTCGATGCTATGTCGTTTTCGTACTGCCGCTGCGCCTCCCTCCTTATCTGTGCATACTCGTTTCTGGCTCGTCGACTAATCTCTTTATTTTCCTGAGTCCTTTGCCTTCTGTACGTTTTCCATTCTCTAACGCACTTAGTTTTTGCCTCCCTACACCTTCGGGTAAACCAAGGGTTCGTTCTGTTCTTCCCATTATTTCTGTTACACTTAGGAACAAACCTTTCCTCTGCCTCCTTGCATTTTGTTGTTACGTAGTCCATCATTTCGTTTACTGACTTTCCTACCAACTCTCGTTCCCACTGGACCTCCTGCCGGAAGGTCCTCATACCTGTGTAGTCCTCCCTTTTATAGTTTGGCTTTTTCCTTTTTACTCCTGGTACCCTCTCCACTTGTAGCTCCACAATGTATTCAAAGCTCAGAACCACGTGGTCACTAGCTCCAAGGGGCCTTTCATGTGATGTCCTCAATGTGATGTGATGTGTGTGTGTGTGTGTGTGTGTGTGTGTGTGTGTGTGTGTGTGTGTGTATGTACTCACCTTGTTGAGGTTGCAGGGGTCGAGTCCTAGCTCCTGGCCCCGCCTCTTCACTGTGAGTGTGTGCGTGTGTGTGTACTCACCTAGTTGAGGTTGCAGGGGTCGATTCCAAGCTCCTGGCCCTGCCTCTTCACTGGTCGCTACTAGGTCACTCTCCCTGTACCGTGAGCTTTATCATACCTCTGCTTAAAGCTATGTATGGATCCTGCCTCCACTACATCGCTTCCCAAACTATTCCACTTCCTGACTACTCTGTGGCTGAAGAAAGTGTGTGTGTGTGTGTACTCACCTAGTTGAGGTTGCAGGGGTCGAGACTCAGCTCCTGGCCCCGCCTCTTCACTGATCGCTACTGGATCCTCTTTCTCTCTGCTTCCTGAGCTTTGTCATACCTCTTCTTAAAACTATGTATGGTTCCTGCCTCCACTACTTCACTTGCTAGGCTATTCCACTTGCTGACAACTCTATGACTGAAGAAATACTTCCTAACGTCCCTGTGACTCGTCTGAGTCTTCAGCTTCCAGTTGTGACCCCTTGTCCCTGTGTCCCCTCTCTGGAACATCCTATCTCTGTCCACCTTGTCTATTCCCCGCAGTATCTTGTATGTCGTTATCATGTCTCCCCTGACCCTTTTGTCCTCCAGTGTCATCAGTCCGATTTCCCTTAACCTTTCCTCGTACGACATTCCCTTGAGCTCTGGGATTAGCCTTGTTGCAAACCTTTGTACTTTCTCTAACTTCTTGACGTGCTTGACCAGGTGTGGGTTCCAGACTGGTGCTGCATACTCCAGTATGGGCCTAACATACACAGTGTACAGTGACTTGAACGATTCCTTATTAAGGTATCGGAACGCTATTCTCAGGTTTGCCAGGCGCCCGTATGCTGCAGCAGTTATTTGGTTGATGTGTGCCTCCGGTGATGTGCTCGGTGTTATGGTCACCCCAAGGTCTTTCTCCCTGAGTGAGGTCTGTAGTCTTTGTCCACCTAGCCTATACTCTGTCTGCGGTCTTCTTTGCCCCTCCCCAATCTTCATGACTTTGCATTTGGCTGGATTGAATTCGAGAAGCCAGTTGCTGGACCACATGTCCAGCCTGTCCAGGTCTCTTTGCAGTCCTGTCTCATCCTCGTCCGATTTAATTCTTCTCATCAACTTCACGTCATCTGCGAACAGGGACACTTCAGAGTCTATTCCTTCCATCATGTCGTTCACATATATCAAAAATAGCACTGGTCCTAGAACTGACCCCTGTGGGACCCCGCTCGTAACAGGCGCCCACTGTGATACCTCTTCACGTACCATGATTCGTGTGTGTGTGTGTGTGTATTCACCTAGTAGAGGTGTGTGTATCTGTGTATATGTGTGCGTATGTGTGTGTGTTCGTGATGGTTAGGGGCTTATGGGAGGGGTTGTTGTGGATGAAAGATCTATTATGCCTCTCTGTCGTGTAGGCTCATATTTAGTCCCAGTTGTCTTTCCTAGTAATGCTCTCTCCACTTATTGCCCTTTCTGGATTTAAGTATCAGTTACTGCTGGTTATTATCCTATTGTGTACGAATGGTATATAATACCGACAAGATGAGATTAAGACACATGTGCAACATCTGGGTATCTTTATTGTAGACGTTTCGCCATCCAGTGGCTTTATCAATACAAATTCTAGGACATAACTTGAAGACAGTAGAACTATGTACAGAAGATGAGGTAATCAGTCCCTCAACCTAGGAGTAGGTGCGAAGAGCACCATAGTCGTGGAGATTCTGAAGCAGAAGAAAGGAGCCTGGCCCTTATATAGTAACGTCAGGTGTAGCAGACGAGGGCATATTCACTGGTAGGCGGGATTCCCCAGTGGAAGTAGGTCCTACCCAAAGAGATGGGTTAGTTGTAGTAGTAGTTGTCGTAGTCGTGAAGGTTATGTACATGTCCTCAGAATTCTGAGGACATGAACCTACTACTACAACTAACCCATCTCTTTGGGAAGGACCTACTTCCACTGGGGAATCCCGCCTACCAGTGAATATGCCCTCGTCTGCTACACCTGACGTTACTATATAAGCGCCAGGATCCTTTCTTCTGCTTCAGAATCTCCACGACTATGGTGCTCTTCGCACCTACTCCTAGGTTGAGGGACTGATTACCTCATCTTCTGTACATAGTTCTACTGTCTTCAAGTTATGTCCTGGAATTTGTATTGATAAAGCCACTGGATGGCGAAACGTCTACAATAAAGATACCCAGATGTTGCACATGTGTCTTAATCTCATATTATCCTATTCCTTGCTCACATTGAAAGAGGACTTCCTAGCTTCCTAAGTATTCATACTGCTAATAACTACCGGTAGTAATACTACGTTACCCAGTTACCCCTACGTTACCCCTCGCTAGTCTGCTCTACACCTCACACTCTCGTCAACACTATGTGTGAATGTGTGTATACCTGGAGAGGATTTCGGGGGTCAACGCCCCCGCTGTCCTATCTGTGACCAGGTCTCATGGTGGATCAGGGCCTAATCAACCAATCTGTTACTGTTGGCCGCACGTAAACCGACGTACGAACCACAGCCCGGTTGATCAGGTACTGACTTTAGGTGACTGTCCAGAGCCTTTTTAAAGACAGCCAGGGGTCTATTGGTAATCCGTCTTATGTATGCTGGTGTGTGTGTTTGTACATTTGTGTGCATGTGTGTGTTTATGTATGTGTAGGGAGTAATTTACTCACCTAGTTGTGGTTGCAGGGGTCGATTCACAGCGCCTGGTCCCACCTCCTCACTGGTCGTTACCAGATCACTCTTCCTGCTCCATGAGCTTTATCATGCATGAATGTGCGTGTGTGTGTGTGTTGGGGAAGGGATGAGTATGTGAATGTGTGTGTGTGTGTGTGTGTGTGTGTGTGTGTGTGTGTCTGTGTGTGTGTGTGTGTGTGTGTGTGTGTGTGTGTGTGTGTGTGTGTGTGTGTGTATGTGAGTGTACTCACCTATTGTGGTTGCAGGGGTCGAGTCTTAGCTCCTGGCCCCGCCTCTTCACCGGTTGCTACTGGGCCCTCTCTCTCCCTGCTCCATGAGCTTTATCATACCTCGTCTTAAAACTATGTATGGTTCCCGCCTCCACTACGTAACTTTCTAGGCTATTCCATTGCCTGACAACTCTATGACTGAAGAAATACTTCCTAACGTCCCTATGACTCATCTGAGTCTTCAACTTCCAATTGTAACCTCTTGTTCTGTGTCCCATCCCTGGAACATCCTGCCTTTGTCCACCTTGTCTATTCCGCACAGTATTTTATATGTCGTTATCATGTCTCCCCTGACCCTCCTGTCCTCCAGTGTTGTCAGACCGATTTCCCTTAACCTTTCTTCGTAGGACATTCCCCTTAGCTCTGGAACTAGCCTTGTAGCAAACCTTTGCACTTTATATATATATATATATATACAGTGGTCCCCCGCTTTTCGTAGTTCCCGGCAATCGTAAAATTCGCCAATCATAGGGGTATTTTCATATAAACATGGACTCGCTTTTCATAGGTTGACTCGCGAGTCGTAGTTCGTCCGGGACGCGTACGCACGGTGTGGGTCAGGGCGGCAGCCAGTCTGGCATTGTTTACCAGTGAGCGAAGGTCCCCTCGTGTGCTCCAGCAAAATATTTCATAATATTCCATTTATTTTAGTGCTTGCAAGTACTAAATAAGCTACCATGGCTCCAAAGAAAGCTCCTAGTGCCAAGCCTGTGGTAAAGAAGGTGAGAAATACGATTGAATTTAAGAAAACCATCATTGAATAATATGAAAGTGGTACAAGTGTGGCCGAAGTGTCCAGGATGTATGAGAAACCCTACACAACCTTATGTTCCATAGTGGCCAAGAAAAATTAAATAAAGGATGCTGTTGTTGCAAAGGGAGTAACTATGCTGACAAAAATGAGATCACCAGTACTGGAAGAGGTTGAGAAGTTATTATTGGTGTGGATAAATGTGAAACAATTAGCAGGAGATACTCTTATGACTTCATTTATTTGTGAAGAGCAACACATCGCAGCTCAGAATCTTGCTGCAGAGGAGGAGGAAGAGAGATGGAAGAAGGTGCCTTCTTCAGAAATTAAAGAGAATTTTACTATGTGGGGTAAGATGGAAAGCTTTATTTGAGAAACATCACCCTGACAAGGTTGTTGTAAGCCAGGTTGGCAACATGTACAGTGACAAAGTCTTGGGCCATTTTAGGGAAGTGTTAAAGAGATGCCAGAAACAGAGCTCTCTCCACAGCTATTTTGTGAGACAGGACTCCAGTGACTCTCAAGGTGGTCCTAGTGGCATTAAGAAACAGAGAAGAGAAGCAACCCCAGAAAAGCAAATGGTACCTGAGGTGTTGATGGAAGGGGATTCCCCTTCCAAACTATAAACAATCCACTCTCTCCTCCTCCAGTCTCCCATACACTAAGAAGAATCTCCAATAAAGGTAAGTGTTATGCTGTTAATGTTTCATTCATCATTTCCCATTGTATTGTTTATGTACGACATATATATTTCATGTTAAAAATTTTTTTTTTTAATACTTCTGGGTGTCAGGAACGGATTAATTGTATTTACATTATTTCTTATGGGGAAAATTGATTCGTAAATCGTAAATTTCGTTTATAGTAATGGCTCCAGGAACGGATTAATTACGAACAACGAGGGACCACTGTATATGTATATGTACATATACATACATATATATATATATATATATATATATATATATATATATATATATATATATATATATATATATATTTTTATCACACTGGCCGATTCCCACCAAGGCAGGGTGGCCCAAAAAAGAAAAACTTTCACCATCATTCACTCCATCACTGTCTTGCCATAAGGGTGCTTTACACTTCAGTTTTTAAACTGCAACATTAACACTGTACTTCCCATCTCCAGGACTCAAGTCCGGCCTGCCGGTTTCCCTGAACCCCTTCATAAATGTTACTTTGCTCACACTCCAACAGCACGTCAAGTATTAAAAACCATTTGTCTCCATTCACTCCTATCAAACACGCTCATGCATGCCTGCTGGAAGTCCAAGCCCCTCGCACACAAAACCTCCTTTACCCCCTCCCTCCAACCTTTCCTAGGCCGACCCCTACCCCGCCTTCCTTCCACTACAGACTGATACACTCTTGAAGTTATTCTGTTTCGCTCCATTCTCTCCACATGTCCGAACCACCTCAACAACCCTTCCTCAGCCCTCTGGACAACAGTTTTGGTAATCCTGCACCTCCTCCTAACTTCCAAACTACGAATTCTCTGCATTATATTCACACCACACATTGCCCTCAGACATGACATCTCCACTGCCTCCAGCCTTCTCCTCGCTGCAACATTCATCACCCATGCTTCACACCCATATAAGAGCGTTGGTAAAACTATACTCTCATACATTCCTCTCTTTGCCTCCAAGGACAAAGTTCTTTGTCTCCACAGACTCCTAAGTGCACCACTCACCCTTTTCCCCTCATCAATTCTATGATTCACCTCATCTTTCATAGACCCATCCGCTGACACGTCCACTCCCAAATATCTGAATACATTCACATCCTCCATACTCTCTCCCTCCAATCTGATATCCAATCTTTCGTCACCTAATCTTTTTATCCTCATAACCTTACTCTTTCCTATATTCACTTTCAATTTTCTTCTTTTGCACACCCTACCAAATTCATCTACCAATCTCTGCAACTTCTCTTCAGAATCTCCCAAGAGCACAGTGCCATCAGCAAAGAGCAACTGTGACAACTCCCACTTTATGTGTGATTCTTTATCTTTTAACTCCACGCCTCTTGCCAAGACCCTCGCATTTACTTCTCTTACAACCCCATCTATAAATATATTAAACAACCACGGTGACATCACACATCCTTGTCTAAGGCCTACTTTTACTGGGAAAAAATTTCCCTCTTTCCTACATACTCTAACTTGAGCCTCACTATCCTCGTAAAAACTCTTCACTGCTTTCAGTAACCTACCTTCTACACCATACACCTGCAACATCTACCACATTGCCCCCCTATTCACCCTGTCATATGCCTTTTCCAAATCCATAAATGCCACAAAGACCTCTTTAGCCTTATCTAAATACTGTTCACTTATATGTTTCACTGTAAACACCTGGTCCACACACCCCCTACCTTTCCTAAAGCCCCCTTGTTCATCTGCTATCCTATTCTCCGTCTTACTCTTAATTCTTTCAATAATAACTCTACCATACACTTTGCCAGGTATACTCAACAGTCTTATCCCCCTATAATTTTTGCACTCTCTTTTATCCCTTTTGCCTTTATACAAAGGAACTATGCATGCTCTCTGCCAATCCCTAGGTACCTTACCCTCTTCCATACATTTATTAAATAATTGCACCAACCACTCCAAAACTATATCCCCACCTGCTTTTAACATTTCTATCTTTATCCCATCAATCCCGGCTGCCTTACCCCCTTTCATTTTACCTACTGCCTCACGAACTTCCCCCACACTCACAACTGGCTCTTCCTCACTCCTACAAGATGTTATTCCTCCTTGCCCTATACACGAAATCACAGCTTCCCTATCTTCATCAACATTTAACAATTCCTCAAAATATTCCCTCCATCTTCCCAATACCTCTAACTCTCCATTTAACAACTCTCCTCTCCTATTTTTAACTGACAAAGCCATTTGTTCTCTAGGCTTTCTTAACTTGTTAATCTCACTCCAAAACTTTTTCTTATTTTCAACAAAATTTGTTGATAACATCTCACCCACTCTCTCATTTGCTCTCATTTTACATTGCTTCACCACTCTCTTAACCTCTCTCTTTTCCTCCATATACTCTTCCCTCCTTGCATCACTTCTACTTTGTAAAAACTTCTCATATGCTAACTTTTTCTCCCTTACTACTCTCTTTACATCATCATTCCACCAATCGCTCCTCTTCCCTCCTGCACCCACTTTCCTGTAACCACAAACTTCTGCTGAACACTCTAACACTACATTTTTAAACCTACCCCATACCTCCTCGACCCCATTGCCTATGCTCTCATTAGCCCATCTATCCTCCAATAGCTGTTTATATCTTACCCTAACTGCCTCCTCTTTTAGTTTATAAACCTTCACCTCTCTCTTCCCTGATGCTTCTATATATATATATATATATATATATATATATATATATATATATATATATATATATATATATATATATATATATATATATATATATATATATATATATATATATATATGTATGTGTATGTGTGATGGTATATATGTGTATGTGTGTTTATGTGAGGTTGTATATGTGTGTGTGTGTGTGTATACTCACATAAAGAGGGGGAGAGCGAGAGCGAGAAGAGGAGACAGGAATAGGGGGAGTAGGGAGTGGTGGATTAAAGTGAGTGGGTAGGGAGGGTGATACAGCTGTTGGGTGGATAACTTAACCAGTGGTTGTCGACCTTCTGACTCCAGTGAACCGGTAAAAATTGGAGAAATATTTAGCTGACAGCAGAAATAAAAACCAATATTTATATAATTATAGTATAGAATTATTTTTTTATTTTGTGTATTAGATTTTAAATCTAATAATATAAAATAAAAATACTATAGCTACTTAAAATAACCAGAAATCGAAGAGTAAACAAAAATGCAAATACTATTTAATAATAGAAAGTTCTGAACGTTTTAAAAAGCAATATTTAATCCAATTTTTTTTTTATTATTTAATTCATGGAAAAATTAGTGGAAACTCTGCGGCTGCTTCTTCCCTAGCATATTTGATAACCGTGGCTCCAGCCGTGGCTCCAGCCGTGGCTCCAGCCGTGGCTTCAGCGCTGTTTCTGACAGATGAAGCTTGATAACCGTGGCTCCAGCCGTGGCTCCAGCCGTGGCTCCAGCTGTGGCTCCAGCCGTGGCTTCAGCGTTGTTTCTAACAGATGAAGCTTGATAACCGTGGCTCTAGAGTTGTTTCTGACAGATGAAGCTTGATAACCGTGGCTCCAGCGGTGTTTTTGACAGACGAAGCTTGATAACCGTGGCTCCAGCGGTGTTTTTGACAGACGAAGCTTGATAACCGTGGCTCCAGAGTTGTTTTTGACAGATGAAGCTTGATAACCGTGGCTCCAGCGGTGTTTTTGACAGACGAAGCTTGATAACCGTGGCTCCAGCGGTGTTTTTGACAGACGAAGCTTGATAACCGTGGCTCCAGCGGTGTTTTTGACAGACGAAGCTTGATAACCGTGGCTCCAGAGTTGTTTTTGACAGATGAAGCTTGATAACCTTGGCTCCAGTTGTTTCTGACAGATGAAGCTTGATAACCGTGGCTCCAGCGCTGTTTCTGACAGATGAAGCTTGATAACCGTGGCTCCAGCGCTGTTTCTGACAGACGAAGCTTGATAACCGTGGCTCCAGCGCTGTTTCTGACAGATGAAGCTTGATAACCGTGGCTCCAGCGCTGTTTCTGACAGATGAAGCTTGATAACCGTGGCTCCAGCGCTGTTTCTGACAGATGAAGCTTGATAACCGTGGCTCCAGAGTTGTTTCTGACAGATGAAGCTTGATAACCGTGGCTCCAGCGCTGTTTCTGACAGATGAAGCTTGATAACCGTGGCTCCAGCGCTGTTTCTGACAGATGAAGCTTGATAACCGTGGCTCCAGCGCTGTTTCTGACAGATGAAGCTTGATAACCGTGGCTCCAGAGTTGTTTCTGACAGATGAAGCTTGATAACCGTGGCTCCAGAGTTGTTTCTGACAGATGAAGCTTGATAACCGTGGCTCCAGAGTTGTTTCTGACAGATGAAGCTTGATAACCGTGACTCCAGAGTTGTTTCTGACAGATGAAGCTTGATAACCGTGGCTCCAGCGCTGTTTCTGACAGATGAAGCTTGATAACCGTGGCTCCAGAGTTGTTTCTGACAGATGAAGCTTGATAACCGTGACTCCAGAGTTGTTTCTGACAGATGAAGCTTGATAACCGTGGCTCCAGCGCTGTTTCTGACAGATGAAGCTTGATAACCGTGACTCCAGAGTTGTTTCTGACAGATGAAGCTTGATAACCGTGGCTCCAGCGCTGTTTCTGACAGATGAAGCTTGATAACCGTGGCTCCAGCGTTGTTTCTGACAGATGAAGCTTGATAACCTTGGCTCCAGCGTTGTTTCTGACAGATGAAGCTTGATAACCGTGGCTCCAGAGTTGTTTCTGACAGCTGAAGCTTGATAACCGTGGCTCCAGAGTTGTTTCTGACAGATGAAGCTTGATAACCGTGGCTCCAGCGCTGTTTCTGACAGATGAAGCTTGATAACCTTGGCTCCAGAGTTGTTTCTGACAGATGAAGCTTGATAACCGTGGCTCCAGAGTTGTTTCTGACAGATGAAGCTTGATAACCGTGGCTCCAGCGCTGTTTCTGACAGATGAAGCTTGATAACCGTGGCTCCAGAGTTGTTTCTGACAGATGAAGCTTCATAACCGTGGCTCCAGCGCTGTTTCTGACAGATGAAGCTTGATAACCGTGGCTCCAGCGTTGTTTCTGACAGATGAAGCTTGATAACCGTGGCTCCAGCGCTGTTTCTGACAGATGAAGCTTGATAACCGTGGCTCCAGCGCTGTTTCTGACAGATGAAGCTTGATAACCGTGGCTCCAGCGTTGTTTCTGACAGATGAAGCTTGATAACCGTGGCTCCAGAGTTGTTTTTGACAGATGAAGCTTGATAACCGTGGCTCCAGCGCTGTTTCTGACAGATGAAGCTTGATAACCGTGGCTCCAGCGCTGTTTCTGACAGATGAAGCTTGATAACCGTGGCTCCAGCGTTGTTTCTGACAGATGAAGCTTGATAACCGTGGCTCCAGCGTTGTTTCTGACAGATGAAGCTTGATAACCGTGGCTTCACAGTTGTTTCTGACAGATGAAGCTTGATAACCGTGGCTCCAGCGTTGTTTCTGACAGATGAAGCTTGATAACCGTAGCTTCACAGTTGTTTCTGACAGATGAAGCTTGATAACCGTGGCTCCAGAGTTGTTTCTGACAGATGAAGCTTGATAACCGTGGCTCCAGAGTTGTTTCTGACAGATGAAGCTTGATAACCGTGGCTCCAGCGCTGTTTCTGACAGATGAAGCTTGATAGCCGTGGCTCCAGAGTTGTTTCTGACAGATGAAGCTTGATAACCGTGGCTCCAGCGTTGTTTCTGACAGATGAAGCTTGATAACCGTGGCTCCAGCGTTGTTTCTGACAGATGAAGCTTGATAACCGTGGCTCCAGAGTTGTTTCTGACAGATGAAGCTTGATAACCGTGGCTCCAGAGTTGTTTCTGACAGATGAAGCTTGATAACCGTGGCTCCAGAGTTGTTTCTGACAGACGAAGCTTGATAACCGTGGCTCCAGAGTTGTTTCTGACAGATGAAGCTTGATAACCGTGGCTCCAGCGCTGTTTCTGACAGATGAAGCTTGATAACCGTGGCTCCAGCGTTGTTTCTGACAGATGAAGCTTGATAACCGTGGCTCCAGCGCTGTTTCTGACAGATGAAGCTTGATAACCGTGGCTCCAGCGCTGTTTCTGACAGATGAAGCTTGATAACCGTGGCTCTAGAGTTGTTTCTGACAGATAAAGCTTGATAACCGTGGCTCTAGAGTTGTTTCTGACAGATAAAGCTTGATAACCATGGCTTCAGAGTTGTTTCTGACAGATGAAGCTTGATAACCGTGGCTCCAGCGGTGTTTTTGACAGACGAAGCTTGATAACCGTGGCTCCAGCGCTGTTTCTGAAAGATGAAGCTTGATAACCGTGGCTCCAGAGTTGTTTCTGACAGACGAAGCTTGATAACCGTGACTCCAGAGTTGTTTCTGACAGATGAAGCTTGATAACCGTGGCTCCAGAGTTGTTTCTGACAGATGAAGCTTGATAACCGTGGCTCCAGAGTTGTTTCTGACAGATGAAGCTTGATAACCGTGGCTCCAGAGTTGTTTCTGACAGATGAAGCTTGATAACCGTGGCTCCAGAGTTGTTTCTGACAGATGAAACTTGATAACCGTGACTCCAGAGTTGTTTCTGACAGCTGAAGCTTGATAACCGTGGCTCCAGCGCTGTTTCTGACAGATGAAGCTTGATAACCGTGGCTCCAGAGTTGTTTCTGACAGATGAAGCTTGATAACCGTGGCTCCAGCGCTGTTTCTGACAGATGAAGCTTGATAACCGTGGCTCCAGAGTTGTTTCTGACAGATGAAGCTTGATAACCGTGGCTCCAGCGCTGTTTCTGACAGATGAAGCTTGATAACCGTGGCTCCAGAGTTGTTTCTGACAGATGAAGCTTGATAACCGTGGCTCCAGCGCTGTTTCTAACAGATGAAGCTTGATAGCCGTGGCTCCAGAGTTGTTTCTGACAGATGAAGCTTGATAACCGTGGCTCCAGCGTTGTTTCTGACAGATGAAGCTTGATAACCGTGGCTCCAGCGTTGTTTCTGACAGATGAAGCTTGATAACCGTGGCTCCAGAGTTGTTTCTGACAGATGAAGCTTGATAACCGTGGCTCCAGAGTTGTTTCTGACAGCTGAAGCTTGATAACCGTGGCTCCAGAGTTGTTTCTGACAGATGAAGCTTGATAACCGTGGCTCCAGCGCTGTTTCTGACAGATGAAGCTTGATAACCGTGGCTACAGAGTTGTTTCTGACAGATGAAGCTTGATAACCGTGGCTCCAGCGCTGTTTCTGACAGATGAAGCTTGATAACCGTGGCTCCAGAGTTGTTTCTGACAGATGAAGCTTGATAACCGTGGCTCCAGCGCTGTTTCTGACAGATGAAGCTTGATAACCGTGGCTCCAGAGTTGTTTCTGACAGATGAAGCTTGATAACCGTGGCTTCAGCGCTGTTTCTGTCAGATGAAGCTTGATAACCGTGGCTCCAGAGTTGTTTCTGACAGATGAAGCTTGATAACCGTGGCTCCAGAGTTGTTTCTGACAGATGAAGCTTGATAACCGTGGCTCCAGCGCTGTTTCTGACAGATGAAGCTTGATAACCGTGGCTCCAGAGTTGTTTCTGACAGATGAAGCTTGATAACCGTGGCTCCAGCGCTGTTTCTAACAGATGAAGCTTGATAGCCGTGGCTCCAGAGTTGTTTCTGACAGATGAAGCTTGATAACCGTGGCTCCAGCGTTGTTTCTGACAGATGAAGCTTGATAACCGTGGCTCCAGCGTTGTTTCTGACAGATGAAGCTTGATAACCGTGGCTCCAGAGTTGTTTCTGACAGATGAAGCTTGATAACCGTGGCTCCAGAGTTGTTTCTGACAGCTGAAGCTTGATAACCGTGGCTCCAGAGTTGTTTCTGACAGATGAAGCTTGATAACCGTGGCTCCAGCGCTGTTTCTGACAGATGAAGCTTGATAACCGTGGCTACAGAGTTGTTTCTGACAGATGAAGCTTGATAACCGTGGCTCCAGCGCTGTTTCTGACAGATGAAGCTTGATAACCGTGGCTCCAGAGTTGTTTCTGACAGATGAAGCTTGATAACCGTGGCTCCAGCGCTGTTTCTGACAGATGAAGCTTGATAACCGTGGCTCCAGAGTTGTTTCTGACAGATGAAGCTTGATAACCGTGGCTTCAGCGCTGTTTCTGTCAGATGAAGCTTGATAACCGTGGCTCCAGAGTTGTTTCTGACAGATGAAGCTTGATAACCGTGGCTCCAGAGTTGTTTCTGACAGATGAAGCTTGATAACCGTGGCTCCAGAATTGTTTCTGACAGATGAAGCTTGATAACCGTGGCTCCGGCGCTGTTTCTGATAGATGATGCTTGATAACCGTGGCTCCAGAGTTGTTTCTGACAGATGAAGCTTGATAACCGTGGCTCCAGAGTTGTTTCTGACAGACGAAGCTTGATAACCGTGGCTCCAGAGTTGTTTCTGACAGATGAAGCTTGATAACCGTGGCTCCGGCGCTGTTTCTGATAGATGATGCTTGATAACCGTGGCTCCAGAGTTGTTTCTGACAGATGAAGCTTGATAACCGTGGCTCCAGAGTTGTTTCTGACAGACGAAGCTTGATAACCGTGGCTCCAGAGTTGTTTCTGACAGATGAAGCTTGATAACCGTGGCTCCAGCGTTGTTTCTGACAGATGAAGCTTGATAACCGTGGCTCCAGCGTTGTTTCTGACAGATGAAGCTTGATAACCGTGGCTACAGAGTTGTTTCTGACAGATGAAGCTTGATAACCGTGGCTCCAGAGTTGTTTCTGACAGATGAAGCTTGATAACCGTGGCTCCAGAGTTGTTTCTGACAGACGAAGCTTGATAACCGTGGCTCCAGAGTTGTTTCTGACAGATGAAGCTTGATAACCGTGGCTCCAGCGCTGTTTCTGACAGATGAAGCTTGATAACCGTGGCTCCAGCGTTGTTTCTGACAGATGAAGCTTGATAACCGTGGCTCCAGCGCTGTTTCTGACAGATGAAGCTTGATAACCGTGGCTCCAGCGCTGTTTCTGACAGATGAAGCTTGATAACCGTGGCTCTAGAGTTGTTTCTGACAGATAAAGCTTGATAACCGTGGCTCTAGAGTTGTTTCTGACAGATAAAGCTTGATAACCATGGCTTCAGAGTTGTTTCTGACAGATGAAGCTTGATAACCGTGGCTCCAGCGGTGTTTTTGACAGACGAAGCTTGATAACCGTGGCTCCAGCGCTGTTTCTGAAAGATGAAGCTTGATAACCGTGGCTCCAGAGTTGTTTCTGACAGACGAAGCTTGATAACCGTGACTCCAGAGTTGTTTCTGACAGATGAAGCTTGATAACCGTGGCTCCAGAGTTGTTTCTGACAGATGAAGCTTGATAACCGTGGCTCCAGAGTTGTTTCTGACAGATGAAGCTTGATAACCGTGGCTCCAGAGTTGTTTCTGACAGATGAAGCTTGATAACCGTGGCTCCAGAGTTGTTTCTGACAGATGAAACTTGATAACCGTGACTCCAGAGTTGTTTCTGACAGCTGAAGCTTGATAACCGTGGCTCCAGCGCTGTTTCTGACAGATGAAGCTTGATAACCGTGGCTCCAGAGTTGTTTCTGACAGATGAAGCTTGATAACCGTGGCTCCAGCGCTGTTTCTGACAGATGAAGCTTGATAACCGTGGCTCCAGAGTTGTTTCTGACAGATGAAGCTTGATAACCGTGGCTCCAGCGCTGTTTCTGACAGATGAAGC
Source organism: Cherax quadricarinatus (assembly GCF_038502225.1). Taxonomy (NCBI): domain Eukaryota; kingdom Metazoa; phylum Arthropoda; class Malacostraca; order Decapoda; family Parastacidae; genus Cherax; species Cherax quadricarinatus. Next base: position 44,256,442 of record NC_091299.1, on the reverse strand, counting down.
TTGATAACCGTGGCTCCAGAGTTGTTTCTGACAGATGAAGCTTGATAACCGTGGCTCCAGCGCTGTTTCTGACAGATGAAGCTTGATAGCCGTGGCTCCAGAGTTGTTTCTGACAGATGAAGCTTGATAACCGTGGCTCCAGCGTTGTTTCTGACAGATGAAGCTTGATAACCGTGGCTCCAGCGTTGTTTCTGACAGATGAAGCTTGATAACCGTGGCTCCAGAGTTGTTTCTGACAGATGAAGCTTGATAACCGTGGCTCCAGAGTTGTTTCTGACAGCTGAAGCTTGATAACCGTGGCTCCAGAGTTGTTTCTGACAGATGAAGCTTGATAACCGTGGCTCCAGCGCTGTTTCTGACAGATGAAGCTTGATAACCGTGGCTACAGAGTTGTTTCTGACAGATGAAGCTTGATAACCGTGGCTCCAGCGCTGTTTCTGACAGATGAAGCTTGATAACCGTGGCTCCAGAGTTGTTTCTGACAGATGAAGCTTGATAACCGTGGCTCCAGCGCTGTTTCTGACAGATGAAGCTTGATAACCGTGGCTCCAGAGTTGTTTCTGACAGATGAAGCTTGATAACCGTGGCTTCAGCGCTGTTTCTGTCAGATGAAGCTTGATAACCGTGGCTCCAGAGTTGTTTCTGACAGATGAAGCTTGATAACCGTGGCTCCAGAGTTGTTTCTGACAGATGAAGCTTGATAACCGTGGCTCCAGAATTGTTTCTGACAGATGAAGCTTGATAACCGTGGCTCCGGCGCTGTTTCTGATAGATGATGCTTGATAACCGTGGCTCCAGAGTTGTTTCTGACAGATGAAGCTTGATAACTGTGGCTCCAGCGTTGTTTCTGACGGATGAAGCTTGATAACTGTGGCTCCAGCGCTGTTTCTGACGGATGAAGCTTGATAACTGTGGCTCCAGCGTTGTTTCTGACAGATGAAGCTTGATAACCGTGGCTCCAGCGTTGTTTCTGACGGATGAAGCTTGATAACTGTGGCTCCAGCGTTGTTTCTGACAGATGAAGCTTGATAACTGTGGCTCCAGAGTTGTTTCTGACAGATGAAGCTTGATAACTGTGGCTCCAGCGTTGTTTCTGACAGATGAAGCTTGATAACTGTGGCTCCAGAGTTGTTTCTGACAGATGAAGCTTGATAACTGTGGCTCCAGCGTTGTTTCTGACGGATGAAGCTTGATAACTGTGGCTCCAGAGTTGTTTCTGACAGATGAAGCTTGATAACTGTGGCTCCAGAGTTGTTTCTGACAGATGAAGCTTGATAACTGTGGCTCCAGCGTTGTTTCTGACAGATGAAGCTTGATAACCGTGGCTCCAGCGCTGTTTCTGACAGATGAAGCTTGATTACCGTGGCTCCAGCGGTGTTTCTGACAGATGAAGCTTGATTACCGTGGCTCCAGCGGTGTTTCTGACAGATGAAGCTTGATTACCGTGGCTCCAGAGTTGTTTCTGACAGATGAAGCTTGATAACCGTGGCTCCAGAGTTGTTTCTGACAGATGAAGCTTGATTACCGTGGCTCCAGAGTTGTTTCTGACAGATGAAGCTTGATAACCGTGGCTCCAGAGTTGTTTCTGACAGATGAAGCTTGATTACCGTGGCTCCAAAGTTGTTTCTGACAGATGAAGCTTGATAACCGTGGCTCCAGCGGTGTTTCTGACAGATGAAGCTTGATTACCGTGGCTCCAGCGGTGTTTCTGACAGATGAAGCTTGATTACCGTGGCTCCAGCGGTGTTTCTGACAGATGAAGCTTGATAACCGTGGCTCCAGCGGTGTTTCTGACAGATGAAGCTTGATAACCATGTCTCCAGAGTTGTTTCTGACAGACGACGCTTGATAACCGTGGCTCCAGCCGTGGCACCAGCGTTGTTTCTGACAGGCCCGGTGGCCTGGTGGCTAAAGCTCCAGCTTCACACACGGAGGGCCCGGGTTCGATTCCCGGCGGGTGGAAACATTTCGACACGTTTCCTTACACCTGTTGTCCTGTTCACCTAGCAGCAAATAGGTACCTGGGTGTTAGTCGACTGGTGTGGGTCGCATCCTGGGGGACAAGATTAAGGACCCCAATGGAAATAAGTTAGACAGTCCTCGATGACGCACTGACTTTCTTGGGTTATCCTGGGTGGCTAACCCTCCGGGGTTAAAAATCCGAACGAAATCTTATCTCTCTTATCTTATAACCGTGGCTCCAGCGTTGTCTCTGACAGATGCAGCTTGATAACCGTGGCTCCAGCCGTGGCACCAGCGTTATTTCTGACAGACGAATCTTGATAACCGTGGCTCCAGCGTTGTCTCTGACAGATGAAGCTTGATAACCGTAGCTCAAGAGTTGTTTCTGACAGACGAAGCGCTGCACTGATATCCATTCGGTTTCTCTGTTTGGTTTTTATCACTGACATGGCTGAAAGTCTTCTCACACAGTGTTTGAAGACAAGAATAAGACCAAAAATTTAATAGCTCTATAACTGAGATGGATATTCTTTTTCCAGTAATATCCAAATTGAGAAAATGATTGTGTTTAATGTTTGGACACCAGAGTGACATCAGAAGACAACTCGATCAGGTTTTCTTTTTCATAAGTATTAAGTGCGCATGAGTTGATATTCTCTATGAAGGGATTATTAATCCAAAGGTTGCCTTTACGAGGATCTTCATTCGCATGGTAATAATGATTAAAGCTTTGAGCTAATGGCCTTAATGTTGATTTACTGAGAAGGGTAAATGATTTTAATGTTCGGTGTAATGGGGAACCCATCACTTCAGTTTCCTTAGTAAAATATCTGGGAATCCCCTTTGACCCATGCATGTCAGGAGAACTGATAGGGAACAGTGCAGAATAGAAAGCGAATGCCAGACTGAAATTCCTCTATAGACAAGCACAGTGTCTACCTACTGAGGCTCGCAGGACCCCATGTCTAGCCCTTATACAGTGTCATATGGTCTACGCTTGCTCTTCATGGTACTCTGCCTTGACCAAAAAAAACTGAAAGATAGACTGCAAATCACCCAGAACAAAATCGTAAGATTCATCCTGGGGCTGGGACCAAGAGAACATGTAGGCCAGGATGAATTACAGCAATTGGATATGCTGAATGTTGAAGACAGAGTAAAACAACTGAAGCTAAATCAAATTTATAAAATTCCTCACACACAGTGTCCAGAATATCTTGCTGTCAGTTTTGTCAAGGTTGAGAACCGCAGCAATCATAGTACTAGAGGGAGAGAACACAACTTTGTAGTACCCACAGTCAGTGGCCAGGCGTCAAACACCTTTTATTGTACAGCAATAAAGGAATAGAACAGACTGTCTCCACATGTCAAAGCCAGTCATAGTATGAACCAGTTCAAGAAGAGTGCCAAAAGGCGCCTAATGAATGTAGCGACAGAAAGGGAGAAGAATGATTTTTTTTTTAGCTAACACACATGTAAATATAAATAACTCATTTTACCTTATTCCTGGTATAGCACTTTCATAGTATAATAATAAGGTGTTAAAAGGACCCCAATGGAAATAAGTCACTTTGTCTGATTTTTTTGGGTTATTCCAGGTACTAGAGGGACTAGTACCGAACTTGCACACGAAAATCACTCACTACGAAAGCAAAAGACTTGGCAGACGATGCAACATCCCCCCAATGAAAAGCAGGGGTGTCACTAGCACGTTAAGAGACCATACAATAAGTGTCAGGGGCCCGAGACTGTTCAACTGCCTCCCAGCACACATAAGGGGGATTACCAACAGACCCCTGGCTGTCTTCAAGCTGGCACTGGACAAGCACCTAAAGTCGGTTCCTGATCAGCCGGGCTGTGGCTCGTACGTTGGTTTGCGTGCAGCCAGCAGTAACAGCCTGGTTGATCAGGCTCTGATCCACCAGGAGGCCTGGTCACAGACCGGGCCGCGGGGGCGTTGACCCCAGGAACTCTCTCCAGGTAAACTCTCCAGGTAAACACTAAGTATGATAATATATGTAATTGTATTTATGTACACCTGAAAAAACTTACTGTATACCTGGAGTTTACCTGGAGAGGGTTTCGGGGGTCAACACCCCCGCGGCCCAGTCTGAGACCAGGCCTCATGGTGGATAAGGGTCTGATCAACCAGGCTGTTACTGCTGGCCGCACGCAAGCTAATGTACGAACCACAGCCCGATTGGTCAGGTACTGACTTTAGGTGTCTGTCCAGTGCCTTCTTGAAGACAGCCAGGGGTCTATTGGTAATCCCCCTTATGTATGCTGGGAGGCACTTGAACAGTCTTGGGACCCGGACACTTATTGTGTTGTCTCTCAGTGTACTCGTGGCGCCCCTGCTTTTCATCGGGGGAATGTTGCATCTCCTGCCGAGTCTTTTGCTTTCATATAGAGTGATTTTAGTGTGAAGGTTTGGTACCAATCCCTCCAGGACCTTCCAAGTGTATATTATCATTTATCTCTCCCGCCTGGGTTCGAGGGAATACAGATCAAGGACCTTCAACCGTTCCCAGTAGTTTAGGTGCCTTATTGCACTTATGTGTGCCGTGAAAGTTCTTTGTACACTCTCCAGGTTTGCAATGTCGCCAGCCTTGAAAGGGGCCATTAGTGTACAGCAGTATTCCAGCCTAGAGAGCACAAGCGATTTGAAGAGAATCATCATGGGTTTGGCATCCCTAGTTTTGAAGGTTCTCATTATACATCCTATCATTTTCCTAGCGGATGAGGTAGATACATTGTTGTGGTCTTTGAAGACGAGATCCACAGACATTATCACTCCCAGGACCTTCACATTACTTTTCCGCTCTATTGTATGGTTAGAATTTGTGGTATACCCTGACACATTTTTAATTTCTTCAAGTTTTCCATATCTGAGTAGTTGAAATTTCTCCTCGTTGAACTTCATATTGTTTTGAGTGGCCCATTTAAAGATTTGGTTGATGTCCACTTGGAGTATCGCGGTGTCTTCGATGGAGGTCACTGCCATGGTGATCCGGGTGTAATCCGCAAAGGAAGACACGGAGCTATGGATTACATCTCTGTCTGTCTATGTCAGAAATGAGGATGAGGAATAGAATGGGAGCGAGTACTGTGCCTTGTGGAACAGAGCTTTTTACCGTGGGTGCCTGGGACTTTGCTCTGTTTACTATTACTTTTTATGTTCTATTTGTCAGGAAGTTGTAGATCCATCTACCAACTTTTCCCGTTATTCCTTCATCCCGCATTTTGTGTGCTATTACACCTGGTCATACTTGTCGAAAGCTTTTGCAAAGTCTGTGTATACTACATCTGTATTTTGTTTATCCTCTACAGCATCCAGGACCTTGTCATAGTGGTCCAGTAGCTGGGACAGGCAGGAGTGACCTGCTCTAAACCCATGTTGCCCTGGGTTTGGTAGTCATGATTGATGAGTATCTAGGTGGTTGGCTATCTTGCTTCTTAGAACCCTCTCAAAGATTTTTATGTTATGGGATGTTAGTACTCTCGGTCTGTAGTTCTTTGTATTTGCTTTACTGCCACCTTTGTGGAGTGGGGCTATGTTTGTTGTTTGTAGTGTATGTGGGATGACCCCGATGTCCATGCTCCCTCTCCATAAAATCCTGAAGGCACGTGATAGGGGCTTCTTGCAATTCTTGATAAACACGGAGTTCCATGAGCCTGGACCTGGGGCAGAGTGAATGGGCATGTCATTAATTGCCTCTTCAAAATTTTGTGGAGTTAGAATAATATCCGAGAGTTTTGGGATGACCAAATTTTGTGTTTTGTTCATAAAGAATTCATTTGGATTGTCGACCCTTAGAGTGGGCGGTGGATTGCTGAACACTGAGTCATATTGGGACTTTAGTATCTCACTCATTTCTTGGCTATCATCTGTGTAAGTCCCATCCCGCCTAAGCAGGGGCCCAATACTGGATGTTGTTTTTCCCTTAGATTTGGCATAAGAGAAGAAGTATTTTTTTTTTTTTCAGTTTCCTTTATGGCTTTTAGTTCTTCCTGTGATTCTTGTCTCCTATAAGATTCCTTCAGTTTAAGTTCGATATCTAGTGCCTCCCTTCGTATTTCAGATATATTGACCCCACTCAGCAGCTCTGCGACTCTTCGCCTTCGTCTGTATAGGGAACGTCTATCTCTTTCTAGTTTACATCTTCTCTTTCTTTATTTTTCTTAATGGAATGTGTCTTGAGCAGATCTCAAGAACCACAGAATTCATTTTTTTTCAAGGCCAGTGTTCAGATCCGTGTTGTTTAGGATATCTTCCCAGCTTGTTTCATTTAGTACATGGTTTACTTGATCCCATTGTATGTTTTTGCTAGTGAAATTGAATTTCGTGAAGAGACCTTCATGACTGCTCACATTTTGCTGGTCTGGAGCCCTATACTCACGTAGTTGTGGTTGCAGGGGTACAGGTCTGCACCTCTATTATGTTGTGATCTAAGTGAATTGTCTTTGATACATATCATAGCACTGGTGAGAAGTGTGTGCCAAGGCCCATCCTTCTCACCAGTGCTATGATATGATCAAGAAACACCAGACCGTTGCATTACAATGTATCAATTGTAAGACTCCAGGAGTCACAGCTGCTCATGCTGACTGCAGAGTGAAAGCTGCTCACATCGCCAGCCGCAGGGCTCCCGCCTCACCCATCACCCCCCATGATGAAGCAGTAGGCCTACCAGATACTTCATGTCTGAATAATGACCCATGCCTGATTTCAGACAATGTGGTTGAGCGAGTCACTCTGGGAGTACATCAACAGAGCACGATCACGTCTGCTATCAACACTAGTAATGCTTCTGGTGTTGACACCACCTGTCTGGCTGAGTCAGCTGTCAGTCAGCCACCTGGCTCAGCTGACCGGGACTTCATACCTCCAGATGAAGCTAGTCTTGCTGGGGTGGTACACAACATGCAGCTGCGCATAACAGTACTGGAGAAGCAACAATGGTGTTTGAAACAACAACTTGAGCACCACGAGGAAAAACTTACAGAGGTTGCAAATGAGTACATCAACCCACAGATTGTCAGCCATTATGAAAATGAGTGTGGTGATGATGAGCAAACTGATGATTGCAGTGGTGTTAATAATTACAAAAATGATGAATCTGATAGTGGTGTTAACAATCACAGTGAAGTTGATAAGGGCAGTGAAGACCATCATGATAGTCAAATTGATGCGTATAATGTTTTGATAGATACTGAGTGTGGAGATGACCCGGTTGTCGATAATGGTGTATGTATCACTGGTCATAATGATGAGGGAAGTGGTACATGTGATGATAGTGATGAGTGTAATAAAAGTGGAGAGATGAGTGCGAGGGATAGTGTCACCTTCCATACATTCACAGATAAAGAGCGCTGTGCCCTCTGTAAACAAAGACTCCCAAGAGGTCTCCATAGTGGAAGTGTAAGTAAGTTTATTCAGGTATACACAAATACAGTGCACTTAAGAGAACTCATGGATAAGGATAATACTGATGATATTGATATTGATATTGATTATGTCTGTTTGCTATTTAGTAAGTTTTTTCATTTTGCTGGAAAATTGAATTCTATCCCTGGACTTTTATAATGGAACCAAACTCGTATAAACTATCCATTTTAAGTTGGAATATTGCGTCACTTAGAAAAAGATTTTTTGACCTTCATCATAAAGTAACTACTGAATCCATTGATATTGTGTGTCTACAAGAGTGCAGAGTCCCTGAAAAATCCCAACCCCCTAAATTGACATCATTTGTTGCATATAACCTCAAATCTACTAATTCTTGTGTTCTATATATTAAAAAATCACTTCCCCATCAACTTTTTGCAAATAAGAAAACAGAGGGGCTACAGTATCACGGTGTTAGGATTTATATTGGGAACTCTGCTCTCAACATTTTTAACTTGTATGCTCTTGCTGATAAGTTTAATTACTTGGAGCTCTCAACTTGTGCTCAGTCTGAACCTACTCTTATTATTGGTGATTATAATGCAAGACACAAAAGCATTGGAAACTCTCAGTTTGGTAATCGTAATGGTAATCAATTGTTGTCACTCTTAAACAGTCATGATAATGTGCAAATTGTAGGCGACCTTGAACCCACACATATCTATGGAGGCGTCCTTGATCTGTGCCTGGGCTTCAACATTACTTCTGCTAGCTGTGAGTCTTCCATTGTAACAGATATATCATCAGATCATTTCCCAAGGCTAACCTCCCTAGATATTGGTAATACTATCCTCCCTGGTGGGATATTCAAACGGAAACGTTTTAATGTTCCCCCTGATCAGCATGACGACTTTGTTGCACATATGACTGACTGGTATAATTCCTATGAGTGTACCTCTGTCGAGACTTTTAACAATGACCTTGTGAGCAGTATTCAGAACTTCTTAGAGCCGCCTCTGAAACCTCCTACTACTCTAAATCCAAATGACTTCCATAATAATCATGTCTTATAAAAACCATACCTATTACAATGATTCTAAACTTCGAACATTGAAACGTACTGCTCGCAGACTAGGCCTAGCCTATAGAAGCCATCGTACCCCTGAAATGCTGAGCCTCTTCCAAACTGCCCTTGCTGCTGCCAGAGAGCGTATGACAGAGCTGCGGCAAAAAGACTGGGAACAATTTGTCAATGGTCTCAATGCTCACACCCCACTTAGCCGGGCATGGAGGGACATAAATAGAATTAAGGGTAACAGAACTGGGCAGATCGCGCACCCTCATCCCTTACATAGGGCGAATGAGTTAGTCAGTGCTTGGGCTGCTACATCTAGCTATGACAGTCTTCCCAGTACCACACAGGCGAAATTAATGGACAAATATGATGCAAGGGAGAGACTTGTTTGCTTTATGCTCAGCAAGGCAGATGACTGCAACATTCCTTTCACTAATTGTGAACTTGATGTAGCACTAACTAAGGGCAACTCCACGTCGCCTGGTGAGGATGGTATTACTTACAACATACTCAGATTGCTGTGTCGAGTACCAGGTAATCCTTTACTTGAATTATATAACATGAGCTATGTCACTGGGGAGCTCCCTAAATCATGGACCAACAGCCTCATTATTCCCATTCCGAAGCCCAATCAACAAAACTCATTTCGCCCAATATCCCTTACTAGCTGCTTGTGTAAAACATTCGAAAGGATGATTCTTAATCGTCTTATGCACAGAATTAAGCAATTCTTGTCTCCCCGGTTGCATAGCTTCATGCATGGAAGGAGTGTGCATCATTGCATTACCACCTTTCTCACTCTGCACACTGACATCTCATACACTACCTTCCTTGACCTTAAATTCGCTTTGATGTAGCCAACCAACATGTAATCATTAGTGAACTTGCCAGAATGGATGTTGGAGGATGGCTTCTCCGCTGGATTAAAGGTTACCTGTCCAACAGAAAGTCGTCTGTGTTGTTTCAGGGACATAGAAGTGTAACTAAAGATTTTGAATTAGGAACCCCACAGGGAGGTGCGCTTAGTCCCACCCTTTTCAATATTCTGATTAATGCCTTACTTAATGCTATGCCTAGCCAGCCCCATCATTACATGGTTAGTTTTGCTGATGATATAATGATTCACACCACCGGATTCTCCAACACCCAAAACATTCTTAATCATGTACTAGCCTCGTGTCAGGACCTGGGGTTAATAATCTCAGGGGATAAAACAAAGATACTCAACAGGCGTCCTCCTCGGCAGAGAGGCACAGTTCGTCAGATCCAGTTGCATGATGGGTCTCTTCTAGAATATGTAAGCAGATACAGGTATCTAGGCTTTGAGGTTCCACTACTTGGACCTGTTGTAACGAGACTTTGTCGCCAATACAAAGAAAGGCTGAGAGCACTTAGAGTTGTGGCAGGTTTTCATCCCAGGTATGGAGCTAATGTTAAAATTGTGAAAATGATGTAGATCATTGGTTGATTATGCGGCGCCACTACTTGCACTCGTGTCTGACTGGAAGCTTGGAGGGCTGGAAAAACTGCAAAACGAAGCAATGAGGATCATCCTAGGATGCCCTCGTACTGCCAAAATTTTAAATATGCGGAAAGAACTTAATATTCTAAGCATTAGAGATCGTGTTACTGAAAGAAATATCCTTATTGGGGTCAATATGCTTAGGTTAGCCCATTCAAACCCCTGCACAGAAGCCCTCCAAACTTTCCTCAGCACTGGTGAATATCCTTCCAGATGGATCGAAAAAACTGGAACCGACCTCCGCATGAACCAGCTACATGATCTATGTCAAGTTAGACAACAGAGACATCTCCCTGCTCCATGGGATATTACCCCATTCCAAACTACCATTCCTCCACTTCCCCCCAAAACTCGTCTTAAATCACAACCAGAACTTTGTCTTGAAGCCAAACATAATGCTTTAAGCTGTATTGATAACTTAGTCACACAGAACACTCATAAATTATTGACGTTGATGGTTCTGTTCACCAATCCACTGGTGCAGCTGGTGGTGCTACTGTTGTCATACAGAGTGATGGTTCTCATAAAGAAATTGGAGCACGCATCAATAACTGGGCCTCTACCCGTCAAACAGAACTGTTATCCATACTCCTTGCACTCAAATGCGTCCTTGTATCTAAGGTTGACACTTTAATTGTAACTGATTCTCTGTCATCCATAAATGCTCTCAACTCATTAAGTATAAATTGTGGCAAGCTTGTGTCAGAAGTCAGACATAGGTATGGTAAGATTGTGGACAGTGGAGTCAGAGTGCACATGCACATCTATCATCATTCCATCATGCAGGAGGAGCCACATGTCCATGGTGCATCCAACAAGATAAGCAGACTCTTGGATGTCACTACTGCCCGGCTCCGGCTGGGTTACATGTATCTATGGCAGGTTAAGACTCTGTATACCATTTACGTCAGGCCCATACTGGAGTATGCAGCACCAGTTTGGAATCCACACCTAGTCAAGCACGTCAAGAAATTAGAGAAAGTGCAAAGGTTTGCAACAAGACCAGTCCCAGAGCTACGGGGATTGTCCTACGAAGAAAGGTTGAGGGAAATCGGCCTGACAACACTGGAGGACAGGAGGGTCAGGGGAGACATGATAACGACATATAAAATACTGCGCGGAATAGACAAGGTGGACAAAGACGGGATGTTCCAGAGAAGGGACACAGACACAAGAGGTCACAATTGGAAGTTGAAGACTCAGATGAATCAAAGGGATGTTAGGAAGTATTTCTTCAGTCATAGAGTAGTCAGGCCGTGGAATAGCCTAGAAAGTGACGTAGTGGAAGCGGGAACCATACATAGTTTTAAGGCGAGGTATGATAGAGCTCATGGGGCAGGGAGAGAGAGGACCTAGTAGCAATCAGCGAAGAGGCGGGGCCAGGAGCTGTGACTCGACCCCTGCAACCACAAATAGATGAGTACAAATAGGTGAGTACACACACACACACACACACACAGTGAAGAGGCGGGGCCAGGAGCTGAGTCTCGACCCCTGCAACCACAATTAGGTGAGTACACACACACACACACACACACACACACACACACACACACACACACACACACACACCCACAAACACACACACACCCACACACACCCACACACACCCCCACACCACCCACACACACACACACACACACACACACACACACACACACACACACACACACACACACACACACACACTTACACACACACACTGGAGGACAGGAGGGTCAGGGGAGACATGATAACGACATAAAATACTGCGCGGAATAGACAAGGTGGACAAAGAGCTACGGGGATTGTCCTACGAAGAAAGGTTGAGGGAAATCGGCCTGACAACACTGGAGGACAGGAGGGTCAGGGGAGACATGATAACGACATAAAATACTGCGCGGAATAGACAAGGTGGACAAAGACGGGATGTTCCAGAGATGGGACACAGACACAAGAGGTCACAATTGGAAGTTGAAGACTCAGATGAATCAAAGGGATGTTAGGAAGTATTTCTTCAGTCATAGAGTAGTCAGGCCATGGAATAGCCTAGAAAGGGATGTAGTGGAGGCAGGAACCATACATAGTTTTAAGGCGAGGTATGATAGAGCTCATGGGGCAGGGAGAGAGAGGACCTAGTAGCAATCAGCGAAGAGGCGGGGCCATGTGCTGTGACTCGACCCCTGCAACCACAAATAGGTGAGTACAAATAGGTGAGTACACACACACACACACACACACACACACATGGTAATGCATTATTTACAGCTAGCAAAGTCAGGGTATTTCTCCAGAATGGTCTGTAATATACCACTGTGGATAAAATACTTTGCCATTTCTTGAACATTTCTGAGTGAGTTGTTTCTAAATTCATTAATTTGACCAGCCGGGCTGTGGCTCGTACGTTGGTTTGCGTGCAGCCAGCAGTAACAGCCTGGTTGATCAGGCTCTGATCCACAAGGAGGCCTGGTCACAGACCGGGCCGCGGGGGCGTTGACCCCCGGAACTTTCTCCAGGTAAACTCCAGGTAAACACTCCAGTACATAATGACGCAAGGTGTGACAATAGTCCATCTGGCAAAGTTTACATTTCGTTTGGTCTACATCTGGTGGTGGTGATTTAAACGAATCCTTACTGAGGTATCGGAACGCTATCCATAGGTTTGCCAGGCGCCCGTATGCTGCAGCAGTTATCTGATTGATGTGCGCCTCAGGAGATATGCTCGGTGTTATGCTCACCCCCAGATCTTTTTCCTTGAGTGAGGTTTGCAGTCTTTGGCCATCTAAACTATATTGTGTCTACGGTCTTCTTTGCCCTTCCCCAATCTTCATGACTTTGCATTTGGCAGGGTTAAATTCAAGGAGCCAGTTGCTGGACCAGGCTTGTAGCCTGTCCAGGTCTCTTTGTAGTCCTGCCTGATCCTCGTCCGATTTGATTCTTCTCATTAACTTCGCATCATCTGCAAACAAGGACACTTCTGAGTCTATCCCTTCCGTTATGTCGTTCACATATACCAAGAACAGCACAGGTCCTAGGACTGACCCCTGTGGAACCCCGCTTGTCACAGGCGCCCACTCTGACACCTCGTCGCGTACCATGACACGTTGTTGCCTCCCTGTCAGGTATTCTCTGATCCATTGCAGTGCCTTTCCTGTTATGTGTGCCTGATCCTCTAGCTTTTGCAGTAACCTCTTGTGAGAAACTGTGTCGAAGGCCTTCTTGCAGTCCAAAAATATGCAGTCGATCCACCCCTCTCTCTCTTGTCTTACTTCTGTCACCTTGTCATAAAACTCTAGTAGGTTTGTGACACAGGATTTTCCTTCCCTGAAACCGTGCTGGTTGTCAATTATACACTTGTTTCTTTCCAGGTGCCCCACCACTCTCCTCCTGATGATCTTCTCCATGACCTTGCATACTATACACGTTAGTGATACAGGTCTGTAGTTTAGTGCCTCATGTCTGTCTCCCTTTTTAAAAATTGGGACCACATTTGCCATTTTCCATACCTCAGGGAATTGCCCAGTTTTAAATGATGTGTTGAAGATCTTTGTTAATGGCTCACACAATATCTCTGCTCCCTCTTTAAGGACCCATGGAGAGATGTTGTCTGGTCCCACCGCCTTTGAGGTGTCAAGTTCGCATAGCAGCTTCTTCACCTCCTCCTTGGTTATATGTACCTCATCCAGCACTTGCTGGTGTGCCCCCCTGTTCTGATTTCCTGGAGTCCTACTGCTTTCCACTGAAAATACCTCTTTAAATCTTGTGTTGAGCTCCTGACATACCTCTTGGTCGTTTCTTGTGAATTCCCCATCACCCTTCCTCAGTCTGATTACCTGGTCCTTGACTGTTGTTTTCCTCCTGATGTGGCTGTACAACAGCTTCGGGTCAGTCTTTACTTTTGATGCTATGTCATTTTCATATTGTCTCTGAGCCTCCCTTCTTATCTGTGCATATTCGTTTCTGGCTCTTCGGCTGATTTCTTTATTTTCCTGAGTTCTCTGTCTTCTGTACCTTTTCCATTCTCTAGTACACCTAGTTTTTGCCTCCCTACACCTTTGGGTGAACCAAGGACTCGTTCTGTTCTTCCTATTATTTCTGTTTCCCTTGGGAACAAACCTCTCCTCTGCCTCCTTGCATTTTGTTGCTACATAGTCCATCATTTCTTGTACTGGTTTTCCTGTCAGTTCCCTCTCCCACTGAATGTCTTGAAGGAAGTTCCTCATGCCTGAGTAGTTCCCCCTTTTGTAGTTTGGTTTTTCCCACCCTATTCCTGCTACTCTCTCCACTTGGAGCTCAACTATGTAGTCGAAGCACAGAACCACATGATCACTAGCTCCCAGGGGCCTTTCATACATGATACCCTCGATGTCCGAACTACTCATGGTGAATACAAGGTCCAGCCTTGCTGGTTCATCCTCTCCTCTCTCTCTGGTAGTGTCTCTAACATGTTGATGCATGAGGTTTTCCAGTACCACATCCATCATCTTGGCTCTCCATGTTTCGGGACCTCTATGGGGCTCCAGGTTTTCCCAGTCAATCTCCTTGTGATTGAAATCACCCATAACTAGTAACTTTGCTCCCCCCATGTGTGCTCTCCTGGTCACCTCGGCTAGTGTGTCGATCATCGTATTCTTCTCTTGGCCTCCTGCAGTTCTGTGGTGGATTGTACATTACTGCAATTATCACCTTATGTCCCTCAGACTGGATTGTTCCTACTAAGTAGTCCCTTTCGCCCATGCCATCCATTCCTTCCATTTTCTCAAAATCCCACTGGTTTTTAATGAGCAGTGCAACTCCTCCTCCCCCTCTCCTCCCTCTGTCTTTCCTGAGGATTTGGTATCCGGATGGAAAGATTGAATCTGTTATTGTTCTGGTGAGTTTTGTTTCTGTGAGTGCTATTATGTTTGGGGATGTCTCTTTGATTCTTTCGTGCCACTCCTCATACTTGTTTGTTATTCCATCTGCATTTGTATACCACACCTTCAACTTCTTTTCTAAGACTGTGGTCTGGGAGGTATATTGGGGTTAGGGAAGTGGGAGACCTGGTAAGGAACTATGGGTTGTTGCTGTGGGGGTGGAGTTTGTAATGTAGTGGGTGGGGGCATTGGATGTGGCATGGGTGTTTTGATTTAGAGTGTTTGGTTGCACTGGGGTTGACCTGGTTGAGAGGCTTCTATAGGAAGTTGTGAGGGAGGCTGTATTTGATCTTCTTCCTGGGTCTGGGATCTCCTGTTTGTCTTCTCCATCCCCTCTCTTTCCTCCTTTTGCCTTTGTACCATCTCTCTCAGTTTCTGCCTTTCTTTTTGTGTTCTGTCGCGGTCGAGATACACCTTCCTGTGTGCCGGCATGTCCCTTAATCGTGCTTTCTCCTGCAGGATCCTGGTCCGAGTCGCTTCTGCCTTGAAGGTCACTTTCACTGGCTGGGTTCTTTTTTTTACAAACCCCCCTATTCTCCGAAAATTTTCCAGCTGGGTCATGTCGTCTTCTCCTATTGCTTTCATGATGCTTTCAATTGCTTTTTTTTCCCCTTGTTTTCTTGCTTCATATGTTTCCCCTTCAACTTCCTGGAGCCCATACACAAAGACTGACCTCACCCTTTCTTCTCCCACTGCGTATCCCTGTGTATCCCCTCATTTAATTTGGTTTCCTGCACTGCAGCTTTCCTTTCTTCAGTTTCACTGGCTAATGTACTTGGGCTCAGTGGCCTGTCATTTTCCCTTCTCGGCTTTCCTTGGGCTCTGTTGTTGTCTGTTAGGACCTCCACGTAAAGCTTAGCTTTTTCATTTACTACAGTCTCCTCTGATGTAGCTTCCCCATGCAGTTGTGCCCCTTCTTTCCCTACAGTCCCCTTATTTGTGGCTGAGGTAGCAGTCTCTGTTGTCAATCCCAAAATGTTCTTTAGTTCTTTAGGCTGTTTCAGATTTTTCAGTTCCTCTTCTAAACTCTGTATCCTAGCCTCTGCTGCTTTGACATGCACCTCCCACTTCCTGCTTTCCATATCTATCCTCTCTTCCATTCTCATGCTAAGTTCTTCTAGTTTCTTTTCCCATTCATGATCTCTTTTTATGAGCTCTGCTGCCCAATCTTCCTTTGCAGCTTCCTCCTCCTGTCCCTCGGTTTTTCTTGTTGCTCTCTGACATTCCCATTTTTGTTTTATCCTGATTGCCTCAGAGTGGGAAACCTATTAGTTCTGTATGTTAGGTTAGTAGTGTGTATGTCAGAGTGTGGGGGGGAGGTAGTGGAGGAACTGTGGCTATGTGGGAGAGGGGTGGGGAGGGGTGGGGAGGGGGAGGGTGAACGGGGGAGGGGAGGCTGAACGAGGGAGGGGAGGGATCAGGGGAAGAAGTGAGATGTCGGTGGTGAGGGGGGGGAGTGTGTGTGTGTGTGTGTGTGTGTGTGTATGTGTGTGTGTGTGTGTAATTTTGTGTGGAATTATGTGTGGGTTTATTATGTACTGAAAGGTAGGTGGCTTGTGCGTTGTAGAGTCTCAGTGGTCCTTTGCTGCCCACAACTTCTTGTGACCTGACCCCCAACCTCCTGGGACTTGACCGTCATGTACTTACAGTGTGTGTACTCACCTATTTGTACTCACCTATTTGTGGTTGCAGGGGTCGAGTCCTAGCTCCTGGCCCCGCCTCTTCACCGGTTGCTACTAGGCCCTCTCTCTCCCCGCTCCATGAGCTTTATCAAACCTCGTCTTAAAACTGTGTATGGTTCCTGCCTCCACTACGTCATTTTCTAGGCTATTCCACTGCCTTACAACTCTATGACTGAAGAAATACTTCCTACTATCTCTCTGACTCATTTGTGTCTTCAACTTCCAATTGTGGCCTCTTGTTTCTGTGTCCCCTCCCTGGAACATCCTGTCTTTGTCCACCTTGTCTATTCCACGCAGTATTTTATATGTCGTTATCATGTCTCCCCTGACCCTCCTGTCCTCCAGTGTCGTCAGGCCGATTTCCCTTAATCTTTCTTCATAGGACATTCCCCTTAGCTCTGGAACTAACCTTGTCGCAAACCTTTGTACTTTCTCTAGTTTCTTGACGTGCTTTATCAAGTGCGGGTTCCAAACAGGTGCTGCATACTCCAGTATAGGCCTGACATACACGGTGTACAGTGTCTTGAATGATTCCTTACTAAGGTATCGGAATGCAGTTCTCAGGTTTGCCAGGCGCCCATATGCTGCAGCAGTTATCTGATTGATGTGTGCTTCCGGAGACATGCTCGGTGTTATACTCACCCCAAGATCTTTCTCCTTGAGTGAGGTTTGCAGTCTTTGGCCACCTAGCCTATACTCTGTCTGTGGTCTTCTGTGCCCTTCCCCTATCTTCATGACTTTGCATTTGGCAGGATTAAATTCGAGAAGCCATTTGCTGGACCAGGTGTCCAGTCTGTCCAGGTCTCTTTGAAGTCCTGCCTGGTCCCCATCAGATTTAATTCTCCTCATTAACTTCACGTCATCTGCAAACAGGGACACTTCTGAGTCTAACCCTTCCGTCATGTCGTTCACATATACCAAAAATAGCACTGGTCCTAGGACCGACCCCTGTGGGACCCCGCTCGTCACAGGTGCCCACTGTGATACATCATTACGTACCATGACTCGTTGTTGCCTCCCTGTCAGGTATTCTCTGATCCATTGCAGTGCCCTTCCTGTTATATGCGCCTGATGCTCTAGCTTCTGCACTAATCTCTTGTGAGGAACTGTGTCAAAGGCCTTCTTGCAGTCCAAGAAGATGCAATCAACCCACCCCTCTCTCTCTTGTCTTACTTCTGTTATTTTATCATAAAACTCCAGAAGGTTTGTGACACAGGATTTGCCTTCCGTGAATCCGTGCTGGTTGGCATTTATACTCCTGTTCCGTTCCAGGTGCTCCACCACTCTCCTCCTGATAATCTTCTCCATAATTTTGCATACTATACAGGTCAATGACACAGGTCTATAGTTTAGTGCCTCTTTTCTGTCTCCTTTTTTGAAAATGTGTGTATGGGGGAGGTATGCAGGGAGATACTGTTAATACATACCAGTAATTCTGGGTTATAAAAAGCGATAATTGCTACTAGGGTCTAAAGCTTCAAAAAGTGTCTGCTCTTGTGTGTGTGTGTTAGGGAGGGATGGTTAGGGGGGGTAGATCCGTTATACCTCTCTGTTCTGTCTTTCCTAGAAATGCTACACTCTTCGCTTATTGTCCTTTCTGGATTTAAGTATCAATTATTGCTGTTATTATCCTATTCCTTGTTCACGTTTAGAGAGGACTTCCTAGCTTCCTAAGTGTTCTTACTACTAATAACTACTGTAATAGCTTGCAGGAGTGAGTGACCAGTATCTAACAGCGATGCAAGGCCAAGCCAAGCCATGCCTGCGACATGCAAACCACAATATAGGTGATACTTGCGCTGGCAACGGTCGTGCCAAGTTGCCAGATGCTGATGACATAGTCGTCGTACGTAGCCTAAATCCCTATTTTGGAGATCCTTCATCCGTGATGATTATAACCACATGTGCTCATACATCCCTCGTTCCTCACGCGATTTCACTTTTTACTTATGACAGTGTACACTTCACATTATATACACTTCACTTTATATGTATAATGGCACACAACTTGTCGTGACGTCACTGCTTCAGGCCTACCGCTGCCTAGTGGACCAAAACGTTTGTCTAATGTTGGATAATGGATAATTTCAGGCTTTCTCACGACTTTTTCTAACTAATAACTTTAGTTATCACTCGTATTATTGCTCACTGACGATGTCACTACCACTGATTACTGTCAGCAGTCACTGCACCCTTAAAAATACTAGGATTCTCGGAGCCTTGTGTGCCCACGTCTGCACCCACGGACCCACGCGGTGTTGTACTCACCTAGTTGTACTCACCTAGTTGAGGTTGCGGGGGTCGAGTCCGAGCTCCTGGCCCCGCCTCTTCACTGATCGCTACTAGGTCACTCTCCCTGAGCCGTGAGCTTTATCATACCTCTGCTTAAAGCTATGTGTGGATCCTGCCTCCACTACATCGCTTCCCAAACTATTCCACTTACTGACTACTCTGTGGCTGAAGAAATACTTCCTAACATCCCTGTGATTCATCTGTGTCTTCAGCTTCCAACTGTGCCCCCTTGTTACTGTGTCCAATCTCTGGAACATCCTGTCTTTGTCCACCTTGTCAATTCCTCTCAGTATTTTGTATGTCGTTATCATGTCCCCCTATCTCTCCTGTCCTCCAGTGTCGTCAGGTTGATTTCCCTTAACCTCTCCTCGTAGGACATACCTCTTAGCTCTGGGACTAGTCTTGTTGCAAACCTTTGCACTTTCTCTAGTTTCTTCACGTGCTTGGCTAGGTGTGGGTTCCAAACTGGTGCCGCATACTCCAATATGGGCCTAACATACACGGTGTACAGGGTCCTGAATGATTCCTTATTAAGATGTCGGAATGCTGTTCTGAGGTTTGCTAGGCGCCCATATGCTGCAGCAGTTATTTGGTTGATGTGCGCTTCAGGAGATGTGCCTGGTGTTATACTCACCCCAAGATCTTTTTCCTTGAGTGAGGTTTGTAGTCTCTGACCCCCTAGACTGTACTCCGTCTGCAGCCTTCTTTGCCCTTCCCCAATCTTCATGACTTTGCACTTGGTGGGATTGAACTCCAGGAGCCAATTGCTGGACCAGGTCTGCAGCCTGTCCAGATCCCTTTGTAGTTCTGCCTGGTCTTCGATCGAGTGAATTCTTCTCATCAACTTCACGTCATCTGCAAACAGGGACACCTCAGAGTCTATTCCTTCCGTCATGTCGTTCACAAATACCAGAAACAGCACTGGTCCTAGGACTGACCCCTGCGGGACCCCGCTGGTCACAGGTGCCCACTCTGACACCTCGCCACGTACCATGACTCGCTGCTGTCTTCCTGACAAGTATTCCCTGATCCATTGTAGTGCCTTCCCTGTTATCCCTGCTTGGTCCTCCAGTTTTTGCACCAATCTCTTGTGTGGAACTGTGTCAAACGCCTTCTTGCAGTCCAAGAAAATGCAATCAACCCACCCCTCTCTCTCTTGTCTTACTGCTGTCACCATGTCATAGAACTCCAGTAGGTTTGTGACACAGGATTTCCCGTCCCTGAAACCATGTTGGCTGCTGTTGATGAGATCATTCCTTTCTAGGTGTTCCACCACTCTTCTCCTGATAATCTTCTCCATGATTTTGCATACTATACATGTCAGTGACACTGGTCTGTAGTTTAATGCTTCATGTCTGTCTCCTTTTTTAAAGATTGGGACTACATTTGCTGTCTTCCATGCCTCAGGCAATCTCCCTGTTTCGATAGATGTATTGAATATTGTTGTTAGGGGTACACATAGCGCCTCTGCTCCCTCTCTCAATACCCATGGGGAGATGTTATCTGGCCCCATTGCCTTTGAGGTATCTAGCTCACTCAGAAGCCTCTTCACTTCTTCCTCGGTTGTGTGCACTGTGTCCAGCACTTGGTGGTTTGCCCCACCTCTCCGTCTTTCTGGAGTCCCTTCTGTCTCCTCTGTGAACACTTCTTTGAATCTCTTGTTGAGTTCTTCACATACTTCACGGTCATTTCTTGTTGTCTCTCCTCCTTCCTTCCTTAGCCTGATTACCTGGTCCTTGACTGTTGTTTTCCTCCTGATGTGGCTGTACAACAGTTTCGGGTCAGATTTGGCTTTCGCTGCTATGTCATTTTCATATTGTCTTTGGGCCTCCCTTCTTATCTGTGCATATTCGTTTCTGGCTCTACGACTGTTCTCCTTATTCTCCTGGGTCCTTTGCCTTCTATATTTCTTCCATTCCCTAGCACACTTGGTTTTTGCCTCCCTGCACCTTTGGGTAAACCATGGGCTCATCCTGGCTTTTTCATTAATCCTGTTACCCTTGGGTACAAACCTCTCCTCAGCCTCCTTGCATTTTGTTGCTACATATTCCATCATCTCATTAACTGGCTTCCCTGCCAGTTCTCTGTCCCACTGAACCCCGTTCAGGTAGTTCCTCATTCCTGTGTAGTCCCCTTTCTTGTAGTTTGGCTTCATTCGTCCTGGCCTTCCTGCTTCTCCCTCCACTTGTAGCTCTACTGTGTATTCGAAGCTTAAAACCACATTGTCACTGGCCCCAAGGGGTCCTTCATATGTGATGTCCTCGATATCTGCACTACTGAAGGTGAATACTAAGTCCAGCCTTGCTGGTTCATCCTCTCCTCTCTCTCTTGTAGTGTCCCTTACGTGTTGGCACATGAAGTTTTCCAGTACCACCTCCATCATCTTAGCCCTCCATGTATCTTGGCCCCCATGTGGGTCCAAGTTCTCCCAATCGATCTCCTTGTGGTTAAAGTCACCCATGATCAGGAGCTTTGCCCTGCATGCATGAGCTCTTCTGGCCACTCTAGCCAGTGTGTCAACCATCGCTCTATTGCTTTCGTCGTACTCTTGCCTTGGCCTCCTGCTGTTCTGTGGTGGGTTATACATCACTGCTATTACCACCTTGGGACCTCCAGAGTGAAGTGTTCCCACTATGTAATCACTTTCTTCTCCGCTGTCTCCTCTCTCCAGCTCATCAAAATTCCAGCGATTTTTGATCAGCAACGCCACTCCTCCACCCCCCCTGTTCCCTCTGTCTTTCCTCAGGATTTGGTATCCCGTTGGAAAGATGGCATCTGTTATCATACCTGTAAGCTTGGTTTCTGTGAGAGCTATGATGTCCGGTGATGCTTCTTTGACTCTTTCATGCCACTCCTCCCACTTATTTGTTATTCCATCAGCGTTTGTGTACCATACCTTCAGTTTCCTTTCCAACACTGTGGTTTGGGGGGCCTGTGAGGGTGGGAGACCTGGTGGCATACTGTGGGATTCTATAGCTCGGTGTTGGGTGGAGGCTGTGGGTATGGATTGTAGTGTGTGTTGGGATGGTGTGATAGGTTGTATGGTTCTGAGAGTAGTTGTGTGTGTGCTTGCCCTTGCTGTTCTGTTCTGCTCTGACTGACCTCTGCTGGTTCCCTCCTTGTCTCTTTTCCTAGCTCCTTTCGCTTTTTTGTCCTCTCCCTCAGCTGCTGTCTTTCTGATTTTGTTCTGTCTCTGTCTAGGAACACCCTCTTGTACTCTTCCGAGTATTTCCATCGTGGTTTCTCTTGGAGGATCCTGTTCCGCACTGTTTCCGTCCTGAGAATCAGCTTGATTGGTCGGTTTCTCCC
>NC_091299.1:44224316-44231816 GCF_038502225.1 Cherax quadricarinatus | reverse complement strand
GTCTGACGTTATCCCTCACTACCGCTTTACACCTTGCACTGTCCTCTATGCTATTTCTACTCTAATTCTGGTAATGGCTTGCAGGAGTGAGTGACCAGTATCTAACAGTGATGCAGGACCAGACTCAATCTTGCAATATGCAACCTCAACAGGTGGAATACTTGCGCTGACAGCGGTGTGATGACAAGTTGCCAGAAGCTGATGACGTAGTGGTCGTACATAGGCCTTCTCTCACTATTTTGTAACTCCTTCACCCGTGATGTTTATAATCATATATGCTCATGCATCCCGCGTTCCTCAAGTGATTTCACTTTTCACTTATTACAGAATACACTTCACATTCGGTGTTACACTTTATATGTATAATGGCATACAAACTGGTGTGACATCACTGCTTCAGTAGGCCTACTGCCACCTTCCCTTGTTGTATATTTTATTTTTTCCTTCTCCTTTTGCCTATTAACTTTTTCACTCTCACATTACGGTGCCCCACATTTCGCTTGTTAACCAAACGCTGGTAATTCTTGATCACCCGTTTCCACACTCACTTTGATATTTTTATGTTTGTATCTGTGTGGCAACAGTGCCTAGTAGATCCACAACGGTTTGGCACTTTTAAAAGAAAATACTGAATTTAGGTTTCCCCTCGAATTTTTTCAACTAATAACTATAGTTATCACTCGTAGGTTTGTTCACTGACTTTGTCACTACCACTGATTACTGCTAGGGGTTGTTGCACCCCTCAAAAACACGAAGGTTCTCGGAGCCTTGTGTACCCACGTCTGCACCCACCATGTGTGTGTGTGTGTGTGTGTGTACTCACCTAGTTGAGATTGAGTCCAAGCTCAAGTGTGTGTGTGTGTGTGTGTGTGTGTGTGTGTCCTGTGTGTGGTGTGTGTGTGTGTGTGTGTGTGTGTGTGTGTGTGTGTGTGTGTGTGTGTGTGTGTGTGTGTGTACTCACCTATTTGTACTCACCTATTTGTGGTTGCAGGGGTCGAGTCACAGCTCCTGGCCCCGCCTCTTCGCTGATTGCTACTAGGTCCTCTCTCTCCCTGCCCCATGAGCTCTATCATACCTCGCCTTAAAACTATGTATGGTTCCTGCCTCCACCACATCACTTTCTAGGCTATTCCATGGCCTGACTACTCTATGACTGAAGAAATACTTCCTAACATCCCTTTGATTCATCTGAGTCTTCAACTTCCAATTGTGACCTCTTGTGTCTGTGTCCCATCTCTGGAACATCCCGTCTTTGTCCACCTCGTCTATTCCGCGCAGTATTTTATATGTCGTTATCATGTCTCCCCTGACCCTCCTGGCCTCCAGTGTCGTCAGGCCGATTTCCCTCAACCTTTCTTCATAGGACAATCCCCGTAGCTCTGGGACTAGTCTTGTTGCAAACCTTTGCACTTTCTCTAATTTCTTGACGTGCTTGACTAGGTGTGGATTCCAAACTGGTGCTGCATACTCCAGTATGGGCCTGACGTAGATGGTGTACAGAGTCTTAAACGAATCCTTACTGAGGTATCGGAACGCTATCCGTAGGTTTGCCAGGCGCCCGTATGCTGCAGCAGTTATCTGATTGATGTGCGCCTCAGGAGATATGCTCGGTGTTATACTCACCCCCAGATCTTTTTCCTTGAGTGAGGTTTGCAGTCTTTGGCCATCTAAACTATATTGTGTCTGCGGTCTTCTTTGCCCTTCCCCAATCTTCATGACTTTGCATTTGGCAGGGTTAAATTCAAGGAGCCAGTTGCTGGACCAGGCTTGTAGCCTGTCCAGATCTCTTTGTAGTCCTGCCTGATCCTCGTCCGATTCGATTCTTCTCATTAACTTCACATCGTCTGCAAACAAGGACACTTCTGAGTCTATCCCTTCCGTTATGTCGTTCACGTATACCAAGAACAGCACAGGTCCTAGGACTGACCCCTGTGGAACCCCGCTTGTCACAGGCGCCCACTCTGACACCTCGTCGCGTACCATGACTCGTTGTTGCCTCCCTGTCAGATATTCTCTGATCCATTGCAGTGCCTTTCCTGTTATGTGTGCCTGGTCCTCTAGCTTTTGCAGTAACCTCTTGTGAGGAACTGTGTCGAAAGCCTTCTTGCAGTCCAAAAATACGCAGTCGATCCACCCCTCTCTCTCTTGTCTTACTTCTGTCACCTTGTCATAAAACTCTAGTAGGTTTGTGACACAGGATTTTCCTTCCCTGAAACCGTGCTGGTTGTCAATTATACACTTGTTTCTTTCCAGGTGCCCCACCACTCTCCTCCTGATGATCTTCTCCATGACCTTGCATACTATACACGTTAGTGATACAGGTCTGTAGTTTAGTGCCTCATGTCTGTCTCCCTTTTTAAAAATTGGGACTACATTTGCCATTTTCCATACCTCAGGGAGTTGCCCAGTTTCAAATGATGTGTTGAAGATCTTTGTTAATGGCTCACACAATATCTCTGCTCCCTCTTTAAGGACCCATGGAGAGATGTTGTCTGGTCCCACCGCCTTTGAGGTGTCAAGTTCGCATAGCAGCTTCTTCACCTCCTCCTTGGTTATATGTACCTCATCCAGCACTTGCTGGTGTGCCCCCCTGTTCTGATTTCTTGGAGTCCTACTGGTTTCCACTGTAAATACCTCTTTAAATCTTGTGTTGAGCTCCTGACATACCTCTCGGTCGTTTCTTGTGAATTCCCCATCACCCTTCCTCAGTCTGATTACCTGGTCCTTGACTGTTGTTTTCCTCCTGATGTGGCTGTACAACAGCTTCGGGTCAGTCTTTACTTTTGATGCTATGTCATTTTCATATTGTCTCTGAGCCTCCCTTCTTATCTGTGCATATTCGTTTCTGGCTCTTCGGCTGATTTCTTTATTTTCCTGAGTTCTCTGTCTTCTGTACCTTTTCCATTCTCTAGTACACCTAGTTTTTGCCTCCCTACACCTTTGGGTGAACCAAGGACTCGTTCTGTTCTTCCCATTATTTCTGTTTCCCTTGGGAACAAACCTCTCCTCTGCCTCCTTGCATTTTGTTGCTACATAGTCCATCATTTCTTGTACTGGTTTTCCTGTCAGTTCCCTCTCCCACTGAATGTCTTGAAGGAAGTTCCTCATGCCTGAGTAGTTCCCCCTTTTGTAGTTTGGTTTTTCCCAGCCTATTCCTGCTACTCTCTCCACTTGGAGCTCAACTATGTAGTCGAAGCACAGAACCACATGATCACTAGCTCCCAGGGGCCTTTCATACATGATACCCTCGATGTCCGAACTACTCATGGTGAATACAAGGTCCAACCTTGCTGGTTCATCCTCTCCTCTCTCTCTGGTAGTGTCTCTAACATGTTGATGCATGAGGTTCTCCAGTACCACATCCATCATCTTGGCTCTCCATGTTTCGGGACCCCCATGGGGCTCCAGGTTTTCCCAGTCAATCTCCTTGTGATTGAAATCACCCATAACTAGTAACTTTGCTCCCCCCATGTGTGCTCTCCTGGCCACCTCGGCTAGTGTGTTGATCATTGCTCTGTTGCTCTCATCGTATTCTTCTCTTGGCCTCCTGCAGTTCTGTGGTGGGTTGTACATTACTGCAATTATCACCTTATGTCCCTCAGACTGGATTGTTCCTACTAAGTAGTCCCTTTCGCCCATGCCATCCATTCCTTCCATTTTCTCAAAACCCCACTGGTTTTTAATGAGCAGTGCAACTCCTCCTCCCCCTCTCCTCCCTCTGTCTTTCCTGAAGATTTGATATCCGGATGGAAAGATTGAATCTGTTATTATTCTGGTGAGTTTTGTTTCTGTGAGTGCTATTATGTCTGGGGATGTCTCTTTGATTCTTTCGTGCCACTCCTCATACTTGTTTGTTATTCCATCTGCATTTGTATACCACACCTTCAACTTCTTTTCTAAGACTGTGGTCTGGGAAGTATATTGGGGTTGGGGAAGTGGGAGACCTGGTAAGGAACTATGGGTTGTTGCTGTGGGGGTGAAGTTTGTAATGTAGTGGGTGGGGGCATTGGATGTGGCATGGGTGTTTTGATTTAGAGTGTTTGGTTGCACTGGGGTTGACCTGGTTGGGAGGCTTCTATAGAAAGTTGTGAGGGAGGCTGTATTAGATCTTCTTCCTGGGTCTGGGATCTCCTGTCTGTCTTCTCCATCCCCTCTCTTTCCTCCTTTCGCCTTTGTACCATCTCTCTCAGTTTCTTCCTTTCTTCTTGTGTTCTGTCGCGGTCGAGATACACCCTCCTGTATGCCGTCATGTCCCTTAATCGTGCTTTCTCCTGCAGTATCCTGGTCCGAGTCGCTTCTGCCTTGAAGGTCACTCTCACTGGCCGGGTTCTTTTTTTTACAAACCCCCCTATTCTCCGAAAATTTTCCAGCTGGGTCATATCGTCTTCTCCTATTGCTTTCATGATGCTTTCAATTGCTTTTTTTTCCCCTTGTTTTCTTGCTTCATATGTTTCCCCTTCGACTTCCTGGAGCCCATACACAAAGACTGACCTCACCCTTTCATTCTCCCACTGCATATCCCTGTGTATCCCCTCATTTAATTTGGTTTCCTCCACTGCAGCTTTCCTTTCATCAGTTTCACTGGCTAATGTACTTGGGCTCAGTGGCCTGTCATTTTCCCTTCTCGGCTTTCCTTGGGCTCTGTTGTTGTCTGTTAGGGCCTCCACATAAAGCTTAGCTCTTTCATTTGCTACAGTCTCCTCTGATAGAGCATCTCCATGCAGTTGTGCCCCTTCTTTCCCTACAGTCCCCTTATTTGTGGCTGAGGTAGCAGTCTCTGTTGTCAATCCCAAAATGTTCTTTAGTTCTTTAGGCTGTTTCAGATTTTTCAATTCCTCTTCTAAACTCTGTATCCTAGCTTCTGCTGCTTTGACATGCACCTCCCACTTCCTGCTTTCCATATCTATCCTCTCTTCCATTCTCATGCTAAGTTCTTCTAGTTTCTTTTCCCATTCATGATCCCTTTTTATGAGCTCTGCTGCCCAATCTTCCTTTGCATTTTCCTCCTCCTGTCCCTTGGTTTTTCTTGTTGCTCTCTGGCAACCCATTTTTGTTTTATCCTGATTGCCTCAGAGTGGGAAACCTATGTAGTTCTGTATGTTAGGTTAGTAGTGTGTGTGTCAGAGTGTGGGGGGGGGGAAGTAGTGGAGGAACTGTGGCTATTTGGGAGCTGAGTGGGGAGGGGTGGGGAGGGTTTGGGGTGAACGGGGGAGGGGAGGGTGATCGAGGGAGGGGATGGATCAGGGGAAGTAGTGAGATGTCGGTGGTGAGGGGGGAGTGTGTGTGTGTCTGGATATGTGTGTGTGTGTGTGTGTGTGTGTGTGTGTGTGTGTGTGTGTGTGTGTGTGTGTGTGTGTGTGTGTGTGTGTGTGTGAGTGTGTAATTTTGTGTGTAATTGTGTGTGGAATTATGTGTGGGTTTATTATGTACTGAAAGGTAGGTGGCTTGTGCGTTTAAGGTAAGTCTCAGTGGTCCTTGGCTGCCCACACCTTCTTGTGACCTGACCAACCTCCTGGGACTTACCGCACTTACAGTGTGTGTACTCACCTATTTGTGGTTGCAGGGGTCGAGTCCTAGCTCCTGGCCCTGTGTGTGTGTGTGTGTGTGTGTGTGTGTGTGTGTGTGTGTGTGTGTGTGTGTGTGTGTGTGTGTGTGTGTGTGTGTGTGTGTGTGTGTGTGTGTGTACTCACCTATTTGTACTCACCTATTTGTGGTTGCAGGGGTCGAGTCCCAGCTCCTGGCCCCGCCTCTTCACCGGTTGCTACTAGGCCCTCTCTCTCCCCGCTCCATGAGCTTTATCAAACCTCGTCTTAAAACTGTGTATGGTTCCTGCCTCCACTACGTCATTTTCTAGGCTATTCCACTGCCTTACAACTCTATGACTGAAGAAATACTTCCTACTATCTCTCTGACTCATTTGTGTCTTCAACTTCCAATTGTGGCCTCTTGTTTCTGTGTCCCCTCCCTGGAACATCCTGTCTTTGTCCACCTTGTCTATTCCACGCAGTATTTTATATGTCGTTATCATGTCTCCCCTGACCCTCCTGTCCTCCAGTGTCGTCAGGCCGATTTCCCTTAATCTTTCTTCATAGGACATTCCCCTTAGCTCTGGAACTAACCTTGTCGCAAACCTTTGTACTTTCTCTAGTTTCTTGACGTGCTTTATCAAGTGCGGGTTCCAAACAGGTGCTGCATACTCCAGTATGGGCCTGACATACACGGTGTACAGTGTCTTGAATGATTCCTTACTAAGGTATCGGAATGCTGTTCTCAGGTTTGCCAGGCGCCCATATGCTGCAGCAGTTATCTGATTGATGTGTGCTTCCGGAGACATGCTCGGTGTTATACTCACCCCAAGATCTTTCTCCTTGAGTGAGGTTTGCAGTCTTTGGCCACCTAGCCTATACTCTGTCTGTGGTCTTCTGTGCCCTTCCCCTATCTTCATGACTTTGCATTTGGCAGGATTAAATTCGAGAAGCCATTTGCTGGACCAGGTGTCCAGTCTGTCCAGGTCTCTTTGAAGTCCTGCCTGGTCCTCGTCAGATTTAATTCTCCTCATTAACTTCACATCATCTGCAAACAGGGACACTTCTGAGTCTAACCCTTCCGTCATGTCGTTCACATATACCAAAAATAGCACTGGTCCTAGGACCGACCCCTGTGGGACCCCGCTCGTCACAGGTGCCCACTGTGATACATCATTACGTACCATGACTCGTTGTTGCCTCCCTGTCAGGTATTCTCTGATCCATTGCAGTGCCCTTCCTGTTATATGCGCCTGATGCTCTAGCTTCTGCACTAATCTCTTGTGAGGAACTGTGTCAAAGGCCTTCTTGCAGTCCAAGAAGATGCAATCAACCCACCCCTCTCTCTCTTGTCTTACTTCTGTTATTTTATCATAAAACTCCAGAAGGTTTGTGACACAGGATTTGCCTTCCGTGAATCCGTGCTGGTTGGCATTTATACTCCTGTTCCGTTCCAGGTGCTCCACCACTCTCCTCCTGATAATCTTCTCCATAATTTTGCATACTATACACGTCAATGACACAGGTCTATAGTTTAGTGCCTCTTTTCTGTCTCCTTTTTTAAAAATGGGAACTACATTTGCCGTCTTCCATACCTCAGGTAGTTGCCCAGTTTCCAGGGATGTGTTGAAGATTGTGGTAAGTGGCACGCACAACATATCTGCTCCCTCTCTAAGGACCCACGGGGAGATGTTGTCTGGTCCCATTGCCTTTGAGGTATCGATGTCCCTTAGCAGTTTCTTCACCTCCTCCTCATCTGTATGTATGTCGTCCAACACTTGTTGGTGTATTCCTTGCTGGTGTCCCCATCTGGTTTGTCCCCCCAGAGTCCTTCCTGTCTCTACTGTAAATACTTCCTTAAATCTCGTGTTGAGCTCCTCACATACCTCTTGATCGTTTCTTGTGAGTTCTCCACCTTCTTTCCTCAGCCTTATCACCTGGTCCTTGACTGTTGTCTTCCTCCTAATGTGGCTAT